>NC_089873.1:135735000-135952500 GCF_040182565.1 Anser cygnoides
GATTTTCACTAATGACAAAATAAGCAATACAACAATTATAAAAAGAATATAATCAATTTGGTTGATTAAATACTAATAGTATCACACTGGGAAAAAATCATGAGGAAGAATTTTATATTAAAAAAAATGGGAATTCAAACTCTGCCTAAATATACATCGTTATATAATGTACATATGGTCTGGGTCTAGTTAAGAATTCTCTTGAACGACTAATGGTGCTCTGGAATCTGAACACTTTTAGAAATCTAGCCTTTCAAGAATGAAGCTGAATGTTTATTTGGGATCAAACATGTACAGATGATTTTTCCTCTCTCTTATCCTAGTAAAGTTTTTATAAACTGTAATAGGAACTATGCTTATCTAACCAAGAGTAGAATTCGCTTCTGCACTTAAAATAATCATTCTACCACCTCATAAATGTTTGAAGAAATCAATACTGAGAGGAAAAAGAAAAGACATCTAAGTCAATTGAATTACACAACCTTCTTCTTCTAGGATTGATACTTTTGTACTCATGTTCTGATGCTTTACTATTGATGTACAGCACACCAAAATCTTCTTAGGCAGTAAAACTGAAAGTGTGATTTCAAAAGAAACTAGAGAAGAATATCAAGTATTTTAAAACTTACAGGGCTTGTTCATGAGTCTTGAATATCAACAAATCACATTCTGTAAAACAATCCTGTGTATCTTTTTCTAATTTTCAGCAGAAGTTCATAGAATAATGCTTCAGTAGTTTATCTGATCTTTCTAATTAAACAAGCAATCAAAAACACTCCCAAGATTAAAATGCCTACACAGCTCAAGACAAATTTAATTTAAAACTACTTTACGGGAGGAACATAAGAACAGTTCTGTGTCTCAGCTAAGTAAAATTTTGTACAGTGAAGAATTTTATCAAATGTAGGAGAAAAGAAAATTGTATTTACAAGAAATGAATGTGTGCTTTACTGTGTTTCTCTTCAGAAGCTAGAGGAGTGAGAACGGATGGGGAATGTGAGAAGGAGGACAACAAACTTCCTTCCTAATTTCAGGAATCTTCACAATGACATACAGAAAATTTCCCTGCCAATAGATTATTACCCTTTTTCTTCTCAGGCACAAATACAAAATAATCTTTCCATACAAGTTAAACTTGACAATATTTTCCCATTCCTAAATTATAAACAGGGTATGCATGCTAAGGGAAAGTTTCATGGATGTTTTTGAGCAAGTAGTAGGAGAAAATCATGTCAGGTGAGTGCTAGACTGAGGGACAGTTATAATGTCAAGGGCTAAATAAAGGAATGAGCTGGGCTACCATACAAATGTTTCTTCAGGTGGTCCTATTTTTTTTTTCAAAAAAATCAATCAACATATAATACCAAAAGATTTTCTCTATGATTTTATTTATTTATTTATTTATTTTTTTGCTGGAGTACCAACTAGGAAACTCCTACAGGAATAATCTACAAGATATAGCCTACACTCTCCAAGGTATACTTTTATGCCCATAGGGTATATGCCCATATTTTCTGATATAATCGGATATGGTAAGAAAAGATGAGATAAGATTTAAAATGCTGGTGGGGAAGTTTTCAGGGTTTATTGAAGTTAGGGCATCACATCGAGACTTAGAACTCTGCACAAAATACGTTTAAATTCCAGAAGAATTTTTCACTGCAATATTTACAAGTTCAAACCAAACTTTTGGATAGGGAGGGATAGGCAACAAGTAATCCAAATAATAATCCAGACCTTCAGTAAATCAAGGGTATGACTATGACTCATCTGGAATATGGGAGACCGGAGTCCATCTCCCTGCTGTCTGATTTCAAACAGTAATTTTGAACGTGTATCTTTCATATTCGGAATGAGTGCCGTTACAAGTAAACTAAAGTTAGTTTCTTTCTCTGATGTAATGAATATTCACTTCTATAAACAAAGGAAAACAGTCTCAGAAATATTGACTGAAAGAGAGAGAAATTTCTGTTATTCATATATATTTTACTGATTACAGGGGCCAGAAATTCAAAATGAAAGCTGACATTCAGTCTTTCCGTCAAAAATAAAGAATCCCCAAGAGAATACTAAAAGCAAATAGGCAAATAAGAATGGCAAGTATGGATAAAATTGAATGTTTGAGGACTGAAGATGCCTGTTAGAATGGCTTGTTTCACTAATAGCTTGAATAGATAGAATTTGAGATTTCCAGCTAATGGCTTTTTCTGTGGTCCTTATGCCCCCTCACACGGCTTTCCTGTTAATTTAAACACTGTTTGTGCTGCTACTGTCAGCTCATAGCAGCTGCAAGATCAAACCTTAAGGGAGCCAGGCAAACTGGATGCGTCTTTTTTCAGGATATAAACTACAGCCAGACATTTGTCTTACATTATTTGTTTACAAAAGAAAAATTACAGTCTTTGTAATTCTCACAAATGTAACTTCTTGTGCCAGCCAGGATGTCAATCCCTAATGCTTTAAAAGTTACCTTTGAGTGTCTCATTTTCTATTTTGGATAGCTAAATGTAAATGAATTTTGTTCTATTCAAATTGATTTAACCTTTCTTCAAAAGCTGTAATACCCATTTCTACGAGGAGAAACTGTGATCCATAAACTTAAAAAAAAAAAAAAAAAAAGTGTTCAGCTCAGGTTTAGTTTTGTTAGTGCAGTGTTTATTCATTTTTATAGATATTTTAAGGTAATAAGGAAGGCAAAACTACTTTATTGAAGAACTTTTAAATTTAGATTTCTAAAGTATATTGATGTTGTGTTGTGGTAACATGGAAAGAAAGAAATATTCTTTATGTTTATCCCTAGAAGATTAAAAAAAAAAAAAAAGTAATTTTATGTTTTGAAAATCAGTATTTGACTGTACAAGCTCCCATATTTTACTACTTCATGTCTCAGCCTGCTTCTTTTGTGTGTTAGGTCTCAGTATTTAGAAACTCATTGTCCAAAACTGCAAAAAATCATTGCATTTCCACTATACGGTCATATTCATGTTCACTTGGCAATACTACCCTTTCACCTTAATGGTGCTTATATTTTAAGTTTGTATTTACATTATTTGATGTAATAAAATGTACCCATTAATACATCTCTGTTTTAATGAACAAGCAGAGAAAGTAAATCAGTTAAAAAGAGAGGGTACAGAACTATAAACTGTTCTGTGTTAGTTGAGAGTTTTCAAGTGAGAAATACTTTTGACACCTTTGTCCTCTTTGTGTCAAGGTAAATGAGTTTTAAGTAGGTCAGATGGGTTCTCAGTTTGAGTCTGCGTCTGTGTAATGTGGTTCAAGTGTCTGTAGGGGGGCATGATTCATGGTACATTCCACATCACTTCCAAATATAACACTGCATTTGTGTGTGTGTGTGTGAAAATCATGGCATAAAGAATTGAATGGATAGTGATCTCATACCTTTTTCTGCCTTGCGTTATATCAATTTCCCCCATTAAAAAATAATCATTGTTTATTACAGTATAGTATTTTTAATGGATTGAACTTGTCATACATGATTATAAACACATAAATGAAATAGTATTACTTAATATTCTATGAAAAATGTTATAACTAGCATTTTTCTTGATGTTTGGTAATTAGAATGCATATTTACATGTCTGTGTGTGTGAGAGAAACATAAACATAAAAAAATGGAGATACCAGGCATGTGGGGAAATCACCTATTGTGTTTACACATGCCTGAACAGCAACAATTTTTTTAAGCTAATTAGAAATGTGATGTATTTCAAGGGCAGGAACGAAGATTATTAATAAGCTGGGAAGAGACAGGTATATCAAAACAATAAATTGATTTAGTTAAATAGTTGTTTGATATTTAAATTATCAACAGTGCAAAGGTATTAATTTAATACATAATGTGGAAACTTGTTTCCAAGTAACTGTTATTTCAGTGATACTAAATATTTTAATTGATAACACTACTTTTCTTTACGGGAATTGTTGCAAGGGGATTGAGGCAAATCTTAGGGAAATGTTAAGAAAACCTGTCCAGCTGGGAAAGACAGGTGGATATCATCTTTGTGGGTAATTTCAGACAGAATTATATGGCTGAAGAAGAAGAAGAAAAATCCCTCTGGCTACAGCCATGCATGGGGGATTATGGCATGATTACTGTGTTTGACTTTTTAATAATATTTTGCTTAATAACTGATTATGCTTCAAATAGCCATGGGCATCATGTTGAAAATATTACGTTAAGAAGGAGACCAAAAGTTCCCTTCGCTTAAGACTCTGTTTCCAAAACCAATCAATAACCATTACTATTTAAGACAGTATAGGCATCCAGACAGTTACACTGTTTCAGAAATTCTTGTACTCTCTGGCCCCTTAACTTTTTTTTATCACAAGTCACAGTGGGTTTACAGTTTATAAGTGCTGTGAGTTTTTTGCTTAAGTTAAGATGGATAGATAAATTCTAAATACTTTGAAGAGAAAGCTTACAATTGACAGGCTCAATGTTATTGTACCTGGCTTTTGCATCACTGTAATGAAGGAGTAATTTTGTAAACAATGCCAGAAATTTAAGAAGGTCTATATTTTTTACTTAAATATAATCTAAATCACTACTGGCATCAATATGAATGAGAACATTTAGAATGTATTACTAAACTGCACTACAACTACACTACTTAGTTTTTGTTTACTTGTTTGTTTTTTATCATTTACAGAAAAGTTCTGTGATGCCAAGCTGTGTTCTAAGTCAAAATGAATATTAGGGCTGCAGGTCAATGCCTGCAATACTCTCTGGGCTCTGTCCTGAGTTAAACTGAAACTGAACGGGATGTGGGACATGACTGGGAAGAAGAAGGGAAGCTATGCTGTTAGTGACCAAAAATGGCATCCGATTGCACAGCTCAAGCTGGGGAAAGGAGGAAGGTGGTGTAAGAAATGGCCAAAATGGGTAACTGGATGGGACTCCTTTCGTATGAAAGGAGCCTTTCAGGGCCAGTAGGGCCCAGGTAGCCAGGTCAGTAAAACCATGTTAAGACCAAGATTGTCTTGACAGCTGTGTCTGACTTGCCAAATCTGGGTACAGGTGCAGCAAAACAGAGACTGATGGGGGAAAAGAAGTTGATGTTGGGTAGTTTATTTGGGAAGAGACTGAGGAATAGAAAGAGAAGTAGGAGAGTGGCCAAATGGAGGGAAATAGGGAGACAGGAAGTTTAGCAAGTCATTGATGACTGTTGTCCAGGGGTACCTGCTGGGCGGTCCTGATCTTGAGCTCTGCAAAGGAAACCATGGCAATGAACTCAGACATTTGCTCTGACAATACTATGTATGCCAAACACACTCCTGAATTCAGAAGGAGCAAAGGGGAGAGGGCGCTTTCTTTGGCTGGGACAAGACCAGATAGTCAAATCTGGTATCTCTTCTGTTGGTGGCTATATCCAGACTGATGGCAGTCACTTCTTCCCAGTTCTTCCAAACAATGATTTAGGTGACTTTCCTACAATGCACAATCTAATATTTGCGGATTAGTCTTAGTTTGCTATTGAGGACATTTGTGCAAAGAAATCGATCTCAAAAAAAAAAAAAAATTGCATAGTTTTCAAAGCATTTGGTAGGTAAAGACCTGGCTGGATGGCCACACCCAGGGAGTGGTGGTCTCTGTCCAGATGGAGGCCAGTGTCACGTGGTGTCCCTCAGGGGTTTCTCCTGGGACTGGTGCTGTTTAATATCTTCATCAATGACATTGGTAATGGGATTGAGTGTACCCTCAGCAAGTTTGCAGATGACACCAAGCTGAGTGGTACAGTTGATACAACAGAAGGAAGGGATGCCAGCCAGAGGTATCTGGACAAACCTGAGAAGTGGGCCCATGTGAACCGAATGCCGTTCAACAAGTCTAAGTACAAAGTGCTGCACCTGTGTCAGGGCAATCACAGACATGAGTACAGACTGGGAGAAGAACTAATTGGGAACAGCTTTATGGAAAAGGAACTGAATTGAAAACTCAACGTGAGCCAGCAGTGTGTTCTTTCAGTCTCCTGGGTTGCAACACCAGAGACACGGCCAATACGTTGAGGAAGGTGGTGTTCCTCCCCCCTACTCTGCCCTTGTGAGGCCCCACTTGAATTACTGCATCCACGTCTGCGGCCCCCAGCACAAGCATGTGGACCTCTTAGGGAAGATCCAGAGGAGGGCCACAAAGATGATCAGAGGGCTGGAGCACCTCTCCTACGAAAAAAGATTGAGAGAGCTAGGGCTACTCAGCCTGGAGAAGAGAAGGTTCCGAGAAGACCTCATTGCAGCTTCTCAGTACTTAAAGAGGCTTACAAAAAGATAGTGACTTTTTATGTTGACAGTGATAAAACAAGGAGGAAAGGTTTAAAACTCAAAGAGGGGAGATTTAGATTAGAGATTAGAAGGAATTTCTTTACTCAGAGGGTGGTGAGGCACTGGAACAGGATGCCCAGAGAGGCTGTGGATGCCCAACCCCTGGAATTCAAGGCCAGGTTGGATGGGGCTTTGAACAACATGGTCTAGTGAAAGGTGTCTCTGCCGATGGAAGCGGGTATGGAATTAGATGATCTGCAAGGTTCCTTGAACCCAAGCCATTCTGTGAGTCCCATGGTTCTATGATTTATCTCATTAGTAATCCACCTTTGATCCTTTAAAGTCATATTAAGATTCCCTTCAGTGCTTTTGATATTCATACTCTTTTCAGAGACATTATGATTTTTATTTTTTTAAAATTTATTTATTTATTTATTTGAGAAATCTGAGCACCTTGCCTTGGTTTTCTTGAATCATCATTTACGGATGGTCATTGTGGATTTGAGTTGTAGCTTTGACAATTCATATTACATAGCTGACATTGCACAACTGAAGAAGGACAATAACCAATTAGTACCCTTAGGTATGAAGCTAATTGCTAAGTGAATATTTTAACATCGTATGGGGAAAAACAGCAACAACAACAGTTGGTTTAGGACCACATCTGTTTGATGTGGTAGTTTGCATGGATAATAATATCTTTTTGACTTAATTCTTATCCTATTCTCCCATTACCTATACCAAGTACATTCTGTGAAAAAGGGATCTTCAGCTGTATTGGGTTTACCTGACAAAGTTTTGGTAGTAGGGGACTGCAGAGGTGGCCTCTGTGAGAAGAGTCCACAAGCTGCCCCATGTTAGGTAAGGACCAGTTTCAGCCAGATCCAAAGGGATGTGCTGCTGCCCAGAGCCAAGCCAATAAGTGATGTTGTTTGCCTCTGGAAGAGCAGATTTAAGAAAGGGAAAAATAAATAAATAAATAAATAAATAAAAAACTTCTTCACAACAGCAGATGGGGCAGACCCCCTGTCAGTGCAGCAGGAGGTGCTCCAGGCATGAAGCAGCAGTTCCCCTCCGGCCTGTGGAGAGGCCCCTGGTGGAGCAGGCTGTCCCCCTGCAGCCCACGGGTCCCACACGGAGCAGATCTCCACGCTGCAGCCCGTGGAGGAGCCCCCGGTGGAGCAGGTGGATGTGGCCTGGAGGAGGCTGCGGCCCATGGAGAGCCCCCGCAGGAGCAGGCCCCGGGCCGGAGCTGCAGCCCGTGGAGAGGAGCCCACGCAGGAGCAGGGGGTCTGGGGGGAGCTGCCGCCCATGGGGGACCTGTGCTGGAGCAGTTTGCTCCTGGGGGATGGACCCTGTGGTATGGAGCCATGATGTGGGAGCAGTGCTTGCAGAGGTGCTGCCTGTGGGCAGCCTCCGCAGGCTCCGTTCGGGCGGGACGGCATCCTGTGGGAGTGACCCCACGTGGAGCAGGAGCAGAGAGTGACTGTGAAGGAGCGGCGGAGATGAAGTGTTAGGGACTGACCGCAGCCCCCATTCCCCGTTCCCCTGCACTGATTGGGAGGAGGACATAGAAAAGGGTGGAGGGGTGGGGGGGTGTATTTAGTTTTTATTGTTGTTGTTTATTTCTCACTGCTATAGCTTATTAGTAATAGGTAATAAATTTCTCTAATCTCACTGTGCTTAGTCTGTTTTGCCCATGACAATAATTGCTGAGTGATCTCCCTGTCCTTATCTCAACTCTTGAGCCCTTTTCATAGTTTTTTCTTACCCTTTCCCTTTGTAGAGGGGGAGTGAGAGAGCAGTTGCAGTGGAGCTAAGCTGCCCAGCTGAGTAAAACCACCACATCAGCCTTTTTTGGTAGAGAACATGCTTAGAATGCTGCTGTAGTTTAATCATTTCCAGGTAACAGATAGATGAACTTCATGATCACATTTACGTGATATTCACATCCTGAATATTTAGGGTACACTTATCCAAGTGCAAGAATGTTAGCTGCCATAAATAACCTAAGTATCCCATTGTTTCCTGAGACTATTGACACTGTGAAGATTGATTTTTTTTAAGGAAAAAAAAATGGTATAAGTTTTGTCGCCTAAATTCATCTGTCACACATACCAATAAAAACAAGATTATATAAATATATTTTTAATTGATTAGTTGCTTGGTAAATTTTAAGTTATTTTTTTAAGAATGTACCCATTTTATATTTTCCTTGCCTCTTTCTGTTACCTTACCATTTTTTTAGCCATTTCTTTTTATTATTGTTTTTGCTACTCTACAGCTTAGCTGTGTTAAAGATCAGTAAGGACATATCTGGACAGACAGAGTCCTCTCCCAGTGAGATTGTAGCTCTGGAGTCCAGTTTGTTCTTCATTTATGGCCATTTAATTCTCATCCTCCTGATTCTGCAGGGTTTGAAACTAAGCATATTTTACCCTTTCATTTCTCCTTTGAGAAGGTACAGAGAAAGGCACAGAGAAATGTACTCACTTGTCCTCTTTTACTGCTCACACATACACTCTGTTAGAGGTCAAAACACACTGCTAAGTTTTACATTGTAAGCAGACGTCTGTGTGGTTGAAGCCCCCCATTAGGATGAGTGCATGCGAGCATGATGATTCTTGTAGTTGAAGCAAGAATGCCTCATCCACAGGCTCCCCTTAATCGGGTGACCTGTAGTAGACTCCGACCACATGGTGTCCTTTATTGGTGTGTGTGGTTGTTAACTTTCACCCACAAGCTCTCAACCTGTTCATGGCTGTTTCTCAGAGGCATCTCCTTGCAATCAATCCCTCCCCTGACATAGAGGGCAACAACCCCTCCCCTCCTTCCCTATCTCTTTTGAGGAGTTTGTAGCCCTCTTTTCCAATGTTCCAGTCGTGTGATCCATCCCACCACATTTCCATGATAGCAATCAGGTCACATTTGTCTAATTGCACCATGGTTTCCAATTCTTCCTGCTTATTTCCCATGCTTTGTGTATTGGTGTGGAGGCACTTCAGCTGGGCTACCAGTTGCATCACTTTTCCAGAAGAACCCTTTCTGATTGCTTTGGGACAGTTCACAAGTATTTCCCTGTTGTTTTTTAGAGTGACAATGTTCTCATGTATGCTTCCTTCACTGAGAGGTGCATCTCTTCACTGCATCTAGTTTAAAGTCCTCCTGATAAGCCCAGCCAGCTTACTCCCCAAAACACTCTTGCTCACCTAGTCAGGTGTGCCCTATCCAACGTCAGCATGCCCAGTCTCTCAGAAGTCCATCCAAGATCGTAGAACCTAAAACCTTAAACATGGCCCCAGCCTTGCAGCCAGTCATTCACTTGGTCTGTTCTTCTCCTTCTTCTTGGGTCCCAGTCACCAACGGGGAGAACACTACTTGCACTCCTCATCCCTTCATCATCTTTCCAAGGGACATAAAATCCCTTTTGATATTTTGGAGTCTCCGTCTTGCATCCTTGTTTGACCCTAAGTGAAAAAGTAGAGGGGTGGTAGTCTTTGGGACCCACTGGGCTTGGTAGCTTCTTCATAATATCACGCATGTAAGCCCCAGGCAGGCAGCAAAGCTTTCTGGAGAGATTATGTGTATGACAAATGGGTGCCTCAGTGCTTCTCAGAGAAGAGTCTCCAATGACATCCTTCATGCTTTTTTTGTGGCACTGGTTCTGATGCAGGTGGGAGACTAAGCTGAATTTGTATGGTAGGCCTTTCTGAGGTTTTTACTATTACTCTTGGAGTCTCCTCTCTCCTGCCCTAGAACATCGTATCTGTTGTGCAGGGGCACTTCAGGGGCAAAGGGGAGACTTATCCTCTGTCTCCAAGCAGAGACAAGGGTCCACTCTCCCTTGCCCTGTGAGTCTTTCGAATGTATTGGTTCAGGGCTGGAAGCTTGTTTACCTTCCCATTGCAAGGACTTAAGGCAGGGCTGTTGCGTAGCCCGTATCAGCGTATAATACCATTTGTCAATCTCCCACTCAGATTCCTGGATGCTATGTTGCTTGATGAGCTCCTCTCTCCACAGAGCCACCTGCTGGAAAAGTTCATTCAGTTGGGCACACTTACACCCACGACACCCACCTCTGCTTTCAGGACTTACAGAAACCTCCAGAGACTGGAGTTCCCTGGAACTGAGGATCTTGGCAGCTCAGCTCTTTCCATACTCAGGAGGTTTGTCTGGGTGTGGGCCTCTGCCCAGGGAGGCTGTGGCCCCTCCATCTGGATTCAGCCTCAGACCAGCAAGCTCAGCGGGTGGGCACCATGCCTGTTACAGTAGAAGGCCCTTCCTCTGCTGCTCCCAGAATACAAAATGACCCACCTTCAACCCTCCCGGCTTGCCCTGCCTACATGAACTGCCACACAAACTGCTGGACTGATGCGCCTGTTTGCCTACCCTGTTTGCCACACTCCTGGTTGCTTGCACTCCCTAGGGGCTGCTTTTGTACAACAGAGGGATGTTCATTGATTTAGCCTACTTGCCAGTACAAGTTATAAAAATACTATTGAGAGCAAGAATTATCATAAAATATGTCTCATATCTTTTGTCTCATTTGAGGCTGAAAAAATATATTTGCATGGTACATCATGCATTCATTTCTTCACTATTCTGTTGAAATATTAGAGCCTTAAGTTTTAATGCAATCAGATATGTAACACATCAAATTGTGTGGACAGATGTATGATAATAAAATGTTATTCATAATTTTTATTGTTATTTAAAAGAAAGTCAAACAACATTCACAAAATGTTTAGAGAGGGACAGATTCAATCTCCAGTATTAAATGTATTTTCAATGCATTTTTTCCCCTCAGTTCATGGAATTTTTTGCCCTCAATTTTTGTTCCTAGTTTCTTTAATGCAGAAGTACTTCCTTTAATCTAAGTGAATCACATATTTTAACCTCTCCAACAGTCCATTTTACATGGGTTTATAATTTCTTAAAAAGAATTTAACTGGTTGTAGTGATAACAGTTTTTAGTGCTTTTGGACATCTAATCTCAAAAAGGGAGTTGCCGAATGTGTCTGCTAGTGAACTGGATGCTGGATATTCCTTCCTTCCTTCCTTCCTTCCTTCCTTCCTTCCTTCCTTCCTTCCTTCCTTCCTTCCTTCCTTCCTTCCTTTTGGGTCATTTTGTTTTGTTTTGTTTCCAGTTCCACAAAAATAGAAAGGTATTAACTGTGTGTAGGGCATGCTTTTAAGACACTCTTTCTGTTCAACAGTGATAATTATTGTGAAATAAAAATTAGATTAGGATTTTCTGCAATGTTAGTAAGAAGAGTAATCACATTGTCTGGCGAATAAGCAAAGTGAAATCAGAATTATTATTTGTTCATACATTGCTCATAATATATATATATTTTTTTTTCTGACACAAATTTTCCCACTCTATATACCTCCACTGTTTTTGTGTTTCCCCAAAATTTCCACTGTGTTACTTGCACAAGGTTTTTCTTTGCCTCTGCAGAATAGAAAATAGGTCTGCAAATGGGTATCTTATTCAGAAAAGTGCCAAAAGGAACAGAACTGCTGAATGTGAATTGCCAGTGTCGAGCTGGAGGGGGCTGCTGGAAGGAGATCAGGTGAGGAGTTCATCTGTGATAAAGGGTTTCATAGACTAGGGCAATGAAACACTAAAATGGGGTCATAATTCTTCATTTTCATATTGTGCAGCAGTTTTCCACTAGAGAGGGAAGTCTCTAGTAATATTTTCAGTTTAACAGTAGGAAAGAAAAAATAAAGAGATCTACATCCTCCACCTACAGCTCTTCAGGTCTCACTGATTGTCTGTTTCAAGGGTTAGTGATAATGCTTACTGAGATCAGATGACGTTTTGGGTCATGGCACTGTGAAGTGTTCAGGTGCCATCACCAACCCGAGTGCTTGTCTGTGTCTCAGAAAGAGTCTGGTTGCAAACTCACTTCAGAGGTTCTTTGTGAACACAGTTCAGTTTCTGGAGAAGAGTATATATACCACAGAAAGACTTGTCCTTGTATCACAGTATATTCAGACCAAGACTGAAGTCAATCTGTTAACTCTAGTAAACTTGGAACATTGGGGAAAGAAGAAATTAAGCAATAAAGCAACTTGGTAAAGGTCTCTCAAGGTGGACACTAAATTACATTTAAAAATAAATAATGGTAGTAGATCAAAAAGAAAAAGAGATGCCTGGATTATTCTATCACAATATGAGTAAATAGATACTTACACATTTTACCAAATGGTAAACCATTTGGTTTACCAAGTGGTAAAAATGGTAACCAAAAACAAACCAAAGCTGAACAGCAGTTTTGTCTGTCTAAGTTTCTTTAACAAAGAATTAAATAAGCAACAACAACAACAGAAAACAACCATGAATAAAGGATCTTGGATAGCAGTCTATATATATACTGGTGAGACAAGTGCCAGTTATGATATCTGAACATCAGTTTGCAATCAGGGAGAAGTATATTTCAAGCTTTTGTAAATTCAAGTCCATAGTGTTTTTTATGACCTATAAACACTAAATAAATCCCAAACATGAAAAAAAAAAAAAAAAAAAAAGAGGTTGGTTATATTATGCCAGGCATTTCTGTGATTCCATTCATCAAGTATCAGTTTTCCTACTGCTTTTGAAACAGGAATATGACAATACGAAAAAAGAAGGTGCCCTCACCCTACATATGACTTCATCAAAGTCAGACTATTATGGACATGTGGCAACCAACAGATTTATCAGGGTGTACATATACTACTTCTGTCTGTTGGTTTTCCTACATTGCCCACTTGGACCTTATTTTTCTGGTCCTTCTGCTCATTTGCCTATAGTACTTTTATGCTAGATGACTGTCAGGATCCCTCTGGAATTGGTAGCTCGGTCCCTGAGCAATTCTTCCTGTAGGCAATAAGGACCAGACTACACCAGGCTTCATACCTTCTATCTAACATTAGTCTTCAGGGTTCCTTCTAGCACTTCTTATGCCCTAATATATGGCATGCATAGTGTGAGCATCCTGTAGGTAGCCACAAAGACCTGCAGGCATTTACCCAAACAGAAATTATTCCAGGTTCTTCGCAGTGTGGGCACAAGTGAATAGCTAAGAAACAGTACAGTCCTTTCTCAAAAGGAACTTGAACCCTTACACTCTACTCTGAGGGGGAAGAAAGCTGAGCTATATGGACACAAGCTAGATTGTGCCACCTAGTTTTGACAGCACAGAAAAGTCCCTAGACTGCTTTATTTACTTGTATCTATTATGCAGACATAGGATTAGTGACAAGTGAATCGGGATGATGATAACCAAATCATTTTTTTTTTCTATATATTTTTGCCATTATTATCCTTGTGAACATTCTGATATGATCTGACAACAAATAATGGATGAAAAGGACTACAGTGAAAGAGTAAAACCATTCCAACTGCTGTAGATAATGCAGGAAATAATGATGCAGACTTGAAAACAGAGCACTTCTTTATCAAAGGGGAGGGTAATTACCCTCCAGAGATGTCATTCTGCTCTGCTACTCATCTTCACCTATGACCTTTATGAAGGTATCATGAGCAGAAGGATGATATCTATTTTTTTCTACAATGACATTGTTTGATTTGTTAGTTACTGGAATACATGTCAGGAAAAGAGCAGGTCATGAGCTGCTTTCAAGTTATGCTATTTAATGCAAGATCAGGGGGCTAATTATTTTAGTATTATCTTCCGTTATTCAGTCATGGCTAAGGCTCTGAACTTGGTGTATAGATATTGCTAAGGGATAATACAAGGCAATTATAGCTGTAGCGTTCTGTCTCATAAACATAACACAAGACTGTATTCAAGAGCATGATAATAATGCAGACTTAAAGCCCATAATCACAGCAACAGGACTATCTGGAGCATATGCTTTCAGACTTACAGGACCTTGTATAACCCTATGTATTCAACATGGGAACTAGCAAGCACCTTCAGTCAGGAATCTGTGAGCAATCTACCATCCATGAACCACTAGAACTACACAGGCCTGTGTAGTTCATGGGATGAGAGCTGGAGCTGAAAAATGTTGTATCATTAAATAACTTGCTATGTGAACCTCTCTGTATAAATGTCTTCTCACACATGATCTTAAGAAGTTTCAGCAGTAGTAGTGACTGTGTTTCATCTATATTTAAATGAATATTTCATCTATATTTAAATGAAGGAATCCTCTCGTTCTGTGAGAGAAAAAAATAAAAAAAGCTTTATGTCTGTCATATCTGAATGTGAGATGTGGTTAAATATACTTTCTGTATCCATTAGAGCACAAAGTTTCCCAGATAGTATTTTCCTAACAGCTGGCCAACAGCAGCTTGTTGTACAAGCATTCTTCTAAGCCAGTTCCAATGGACTCCATTCTGTGATTCTATGACTCTTTTCAGTCAGTATTAAATCATGCTATTGGTGGCAATATCATTCCATGTTTTCAGTTTGTGTTAGGGAGGAACCTGTGTCTCAACATAGACAGTTTTCTGGCAGGCTGAATGAGATTTTAATGACTTGTAATATAATGAAAAGAACATCAAAGTCATGTACCTAAAGAATAGGCATTCCTGCTAAATGAGAAGTTCGTAGCCACATATTGATGTGCCATAACACAGTAATGTATATGTTCATTACCATTATCATACAAACAAGAAGAGACGTAGCTTCCTGTTGGTCAAGTGACATGAAATGTTTCATGAAGTCTTGGGGATGCTGAGAAGTAGGATCCATTTGTGGCAGACAGAGCCATTTCTCATGCTGCTCAACAGGTGATGGTACTGAGGAAAATATTTTGGTTCATCTATGTGAAAACATTTTTGTGAGCATTTTTTTAAAATGCAAATTACCTGCCCCAAAAGATTTTAAACTTACATTAAAAATAAATTAATAAAATAAAATAAAATAAAATAAAATAAAATAAAATAAAATAAAATAAAATAAAATAAAATAAAATAAAATAAAATAAAATAAAGTATTGAATGGATTGCAGTGCAGATGCAACCAAATAGCTCAAGTTGTTTAACTAACTTGTTTGTGTTTTCCATTGGTAGAATGAAATAAACTTCAGGTATTGTAATACTTGTATAATACTTGAAGGTATTGCTTCACTTTAACCAAAATATTTACTTTATGCACAGAGGTTTTTAATTCTTTCCAAAAATTTGATGGCTTTCTCCATTTTTCCCCATCTCCAAGTAAATTTCAGAATGCCCTTTACTCTTTTTGAAAGAAAGTTGAATGTGTCATCTTTTATTTTTACAGTTTCAGATATACTCTTTCTCCAGACCTCTTCACGTTATTCAGAAATAATTCAGGAAGTCATCACTTGGTTAATATAGTGTTACACTACTTGATGAATAAACCTCAGACCATAAATTTGATGCACTTAATAGAGTGGGCAGGTTCTGATACAGTGTGTGGTACACAGACTACAGTCATTCATAAACAAACAGATTATCTACAACTGGGCACCAAATTTCAAACCTCTTGCTTCACTGGGAAATATGATATCTAATTTCTAGAAGAAAGTGGTTGGATGTAGTTCTATAAGGTTTCCACCTTTAGGAGACTGAGTTTGTGAGAATTTTGAACCTTTAAGCTGTGCCTATTTTATTATTATTATTATTATCATCACTTTTTTTTTTAATATATCTATTGAATTCCAGTGGGTTGACTATGATTTATTTTGCTAGATGTCAGATACCAAAATAAATCTGTGCTAAAGGAGCTGCTTCATCTGTATGATGCTAAATTGCAACTTGAAACTGTCCTTGAAGGAGAAAGGTATAGTATAACTTTAGCTCTAGGCAAATTCTTTTACCCCTAGCCACAGCGTTTACTATAGAATCATAGAATCATAGAATATCCTGAGTTGGAAGGGACCCTTAAGGATCATCAAGTCCAACTCTTGATACCGCACAGGTCTACCCAAAAGTTCAGACCATGTGACTAAGTGCACAGTCCAATCTCTTCTTAAATTCAGACAGGCTCGGTGCAGTGACCACTTCCCTGGGGAGCCTGTTCCAGTGTGCAACCACCCTCTCTGTGAAGAACCCCCTCCTGATGTCGAGCCTAAATTTCCCCTGCCTCAGCTTAACCCCGTTCCCGCGGGTCCTGTCACTGGTGTTAATGGAGAAAAGGTCTCCTGCCTCTCGACACCCCCTTACGAGGAAGTTGTAGACTGTGATGAGGTCTCCCCTCAGCCTCCTCTTCTCCAGGCTGAACAGGCCCAGTGACCTCAGCCGTTCCTCGTACGTCTTCCCCTCCAGGCCTTTCACCATCACTATGCTATTCTTATCTGGAAATAAATAATTAAATAAATAAAACCATATCTGAATTGTAGATAAATCTGCAAAGTTGTAGATAAAACAAGTTATAGGTAAAACATCAGAACTATAGTTAATGTGTCTGTGAGATGATGCAATGAATGGCTTTTCTTCTGACTGCCCCTCTACATTTTGTCTTCTGAAATACACCTGGTGCAGATGTTTCAAAATAGTAGGTATAGCTGGTAAGTTTCTTAGGAGGAATTAGGCTAGGTACTTGTTATCATATCAGATCACTTTTACTTCTCGTTATATTTTCAGCATGCAAGAATCAATTAATATTTAAAGTTATTTGCTGCATATGATCAAAGAAGGCTTGTAAAGAATATCTGAATTGTTTTTTTAGATGCAAAAAGACACAATAAATCCAAGGTCTTTTATTATCATATAATTTAAGTATTTCTGACTCAGATGTTTTATTTATAATTGAAAATTTAATTTGACTTCAGGTTTCCCAGGAGAATGTACACTATGCTCAGACACTGACACTTGGGGGGGGGGGGGGGGGGGGGGGGTTGGGGATGGGAGGGAGGATGAGACAGAGAGAGAATATGAGATAGGCATAAAAAATAAAATATCAAAAACTTTGTTAAGCTGTTTATGATTCTTTTAGACATCTAATTGATCACTGGTTCTCATTTAGTGATGTAACTCACTTATTGAACAGAGGATTCCTTCTTTCATGTTGAATAAATGTTCTAAAATGATATAGCAAATATAATTTAACTACAGTGGATTCAATTGCTCATATCGTGCTTTTACTTTATTTAATTTAGCATCCTAATCCTGTTAGAGGTTTTCTAATCAATTCTCTTTCTTTTTGTATGGCAGAAGCTTCTTTCATTTTATGGTGAGAGCAGTAACATCCAAATTAAGTCCTTTTGAACTGAAAGCAAACCAGTCTGGTTCTCGTTAATGTTCTTTCCATCAGGAACTGTTCTTAAATTGGAGCATAACACACAGGTTGTTATTTTCTTATTCATCTGAACACAAAATGACACAATGAAACTCTTCACCTTGGCTGAATCAATGAATTACAGATATCTGGAGTCAACCTCCAACTCTACCAGAAATGCCCTGGTGACTTACTGCAAGCTCATTAGACCTAAATCCTCAAAATGATGTGTAAGTTGCAGTACTGATTTAAAAAAACTGTCTGTGTGGATAGGTGTGAAAGCTGGTGGAGGATAAGGTACCTAAGTATCACATTTGCAATAGCACCTACTTTAAAAGCTAACCTCTCAGAGAAAATTCTGCCATAGGTACCAAATAGGGGTAACTATGCGGGGAGGGAGGGAGAGGACGAATTTAGTTCTGTTCAAAATTCTCAGCAATTTTCTCCAAATGCTGGACCAAGGATAAGGTTTCTGAATCTTTGCATCTATTTGGCCCCCACTTGTACCCTCAAAGTACCTGTATAATGCCTGCTTCTTTTCTATTTTTTCAGTAACTGGAAAGGAAAATGAAAGTTTTTTATTTATTTATTTATTTATTTATTATTATTATTTATTATTATTATTTATTATTATTATTACTGTAATTTTACAATTTAAGAAGTTGTGAGCTTCTATTATGTTTGGGTGAAATTCACCTCGCTTGTCCCCCCACTCCCCCAATTTTATGCATTTCTAAAGCAGCTGTTAATAACACATAGATGCAACCTTGAAATGTAAGCAATGTTTACCACTTATGATTCAAACTATACTTAATTTATAATACAGAAAAGCCTACCTGCCTATCTTCCATTATAGTCTGAAGATATTCAGTTTTCTCTGTGAAAAAATCTCAGAATAAAAAACGTTAAAAATGTCCTTGTACTCAGATTTCGGTTTAACTTCAATCTGAACCCCACTAGCTAAGAATCTCCTGGCAGAATGAGCCGTGAACTGAGACTGAGAAATGGTCTCACAGAACAATTATCATTGAAGCTAGCCAAAGATTTTGAAGATTAGCATCAAGATCAGAAAGTATTTCTTCAACTACGTATAAAGAATCAGGAACTGAGCAAACGTTGTTAAATGTACCCATAAGCCATTTTTGTTTAACTACAGGCTACAACATACTGTAAACTAAGGACATATTTATATTTTTTATACTTAAATTGTTTCTACATATAATAAATTAGAGATATGGACCTTTAAAGTGAGATAAGTTGCAAATGTTTTGGAGAAGAGGGCTGATAAGTTATGAAATAGTGGTTTGCTAACAAGCAAAATAGGTAAATTCTCACAGATAATCAGAGGGGAAAGGAAATATTTGTTACTTTTATTATTTATATTATAAAGAACATCACTATCCCAGAACTTTTTATTCAACTGACAATCAGAGAATGTAAGATATTTAAAGATAATGTTCTTTTTCGTTACTGATACTCAGTTAATGTGTAATTATGAAGACTTTTATCTCAAAGATTCTTTCAGTTCTTTCAAGGGTGCTTTCTTTCAGATTTTTCAGTTTAAGCCATTTTGAAGTATCTGAAGATTTATACAGGATACATTGGATGAAATAAAATGCAAACGAGGTTCTATTTTAGTTGCTTCATTATAATGAATAAATATATATATATATTTATTCATGTATGTATATATGTATATGTATATATACATATATAAGCGTGTGTATGTATATATACATATATGTATATGTGTATATGTATGTATATACAGAGACAATTGAGTCCCTAAGACCTTGGTACTTGAGATACTTGAAGGCCAAAAAGCTAGCCTACTTTTCCAGCTACATCAGATGGCCTCTTAATTCTTCCTCCAAACCTACCATTACTAACCAATTTTTGGAATTGCAGGTAATAAAAGTTTAATACTCTAAATATGCTTATTATACCTGCATAGAGGAAGGTTCTCCTGAGTAAATTCAGTAAAGACATAAGGACATTCAGAAAGATTCTGAAGATTTAAAAAGGATCCCAGCTGACAAGACTTTATTTTAAATAAAGAAAAAAATGTAGAATGACAGCTATGGTATTTCTTAGCATATAGAAACGAACAACATCACAGACTTGCTGGTGTGAGGGTTACTAGCCATTTTTACCAGAGTAAATGTATAATGTCCTCCTTTCCTCTGATGAATTTAAGACAATGAATATTCTCATTTAAGACAATGGCATTCTCTCTCCTTTTCCCCTGACAAACCCATGTCTGGATAGATTGATCTGCCAAGACAAGAAATTTTGGGTGACATAAATAATTCAGTAAACTTTATTTAATAGTCTTTAGTCTCTCTATAATGGTTCTAATTAGTTAGACAGAACATTTCTTTCTGCTGCCTGTGAGGTCAGCATTGCAGAGAGGAAAAAATGTCATTTTTAGTTTAAAATACCCTTTTGAATAAAGTTGGGCTTGAAATGTAGAAGACATCCCATCTTCTGTTTGCCAAAGGCAATATTTTAGCAATCTAGATTGCTGCTACCAGTCATGAACTATATGGGAACAAAATGATAGCCTAATCACACATTTGATTGCATTGTGAACTTTTTTCTGCCAGGACTTTAATCTCTGAACAACAATCAAGGTGGTAAATGTACTACTGATGCCAATCCCCTAAATGCATTTATATTTAATTTGTAGCAAAGATAAATTTCTAATTATGTCTTTAATCCATCAACTGCAGTTGTACCTTTTGGTGCCTGTCTTAGCTAATTAAGTTAGAATTCTTTTAAATTTAATAAAATGTTTTCTGAAATAACAATTAAAACATCATTTCAATCTGAAAGTAGTAATAAGTATGTACCTTGTATAAATATGTGCATAGTAACACATAATACTGTATCTCCAAAAATAGCTATCTAAATGTGTATTTGGCACATTGCTATTCAAACATTTTTTGGGAAAGGGGAAGTTTTTTTATAGACCAATGTCTTTGTTTGACTCCAGAAAAACAAATTTGATGTTAATATTGAGCACAATAACAGATTAATAAATGAGACCAAAAATATTTTTTATTAGAAGGAAAAAAAAAAAAGTGTTCAAGAGAATATTGATGGTTGTCACTGATATAAACAAATTTAATTCAAACTTTTTTTTAGAAAATCTGTTTTGCTGATTCAACAAAAACAGGCTATTTCCTCTTGTTTCAGAAATATACTAATACTTTCCAGGCAGGGGTTATTACTGAGGTAATTATTGTTTGGTACGAATGACCATTGATTGTCGGCCTTAAACAAGACCAGAACATGGAAGAGAAATAAAAAAGTATCTATATATTCAGCAACCACCAAGTTAGAATCACTGTATTTTACACCTATGATTTTAGAAATATTTCCATATCTCTCCAACTCCCCATTTCCAATCAGCAAACACTTTGTCTAACTTTTTAGGATTATCAGTTCTGCCCTTCCCTACTTGGGATAAAGTATCCCAAGTTAAAGACATGGATGCACAATGAATGGCAAGTGAAAATGAACATTCAACTGGTGTAGTCTGCAGTGGCTACTGCATATCTTTCCCGTATTCTTAGAAATGATTTATAGTCTGTCACTGTATGTGAATAGATCAAGTTACATTCCTGACACTGAATTTTATCTTCCAACCATTGTTAGATATGGCTATCCTAAGCAAGTTTGTGTTCTTTCCTGTTTCATTGTTCTCTTTCTTTTCTGGAATATTCAGGACTATGTTGAAGTGCACATGTTCCGGTTCAGACATTCAGATGGTACTTCTAGTACCTATCTTCCACTGTAGTTAACAAATTGCTTACTTCTATTTTTTTCTTTCTTGTCTTTTAACCAGCTACTACTCTAAAAAGACATCCATGCTTGCAGAGATCCATTTCTGGTAAGAAATAAATAAATACTTGTTAATTTATAGGTCATACCAGGTATAGTATTTTTGCCCACAACCATTTTGGCCACTTCAAATACTTCTCTGTTAGGTCAGTCGGTCTATAGAAGTACCTGTGTGTGTGATGTTCGACCATCTGTTTAATAATTGTTTATCCCAATCCCAATTTATATTATGTTTATTGGTACAAATAACAGATAATTATTAGAGTTATTCTAGGTCACATCCTGAAGATAGAAATTTCTCATTTATTCCTTCAGAACCAAGACCATGTTGAACCCTGTGTTGCTCCGCAAATGCACTTAGGTGCCATAACATGAACTTTCTTTGGAGCTACATGGTCTCTGCTCCTGCAAATTCATGAACATCCATTTTATTGATGGGCTTGTAACCTTCCCCCAACCGCACCCCCCCCTCCCCCACCCCCCTCCAGTGGCACATTATTCCTTATTTACTGTAAAAATGCTAAAACTGCTGTGTGTGGACACTTCATATTTCTGTTTAATTGCATACTTTTAAAATATTACGTAGTCATGTATTTAGAAATTATGATATGTTAGGGCTGCAGGTCGATACTTATGTCACTATTTGGGTACTGGGAAACTGCATAGTTACAGTTAGAGACATGAGGAATATCCTGTTACACAGCTGCTCAGGATATTGCCACATGAGAGATGGCCAAAACAGGCAATTGGAGGGGAGAGCGGGGAAGCAGAGCCTTGCAAGGCAACCAGGTAAAAACCATGTAATGCTGAGATTACCCAAATAGTGGTATTAGACTTACCAAATACTGATATTTGCACAGTAAAACAGCAGTGGGAAAAAGTACCAGCTGTCGGATTGATTCTGGGGAGGAAAATGAGGGAAAGAAAGGGAAGTAGAAGAGTGGCAAAATTTACCTGTTAGAGCAAGTTCAGAGGAAGGCCGCAAAGATGATCAGAGGGCTGGAGCACCTCTCCTGTGAAGACAGGCTGAGGGAGTTGGGGTTGTTCTGCCTGCAGAAAAGGTGGCTCTGGAAAGATCTTGAAGCAGCCTTCCAGTACCAAAAGAGGGCCTACAGGAAAGATGAGGACAGACTCTTTAACAGGATGTGTAGTGATAGGACAAGGGGTAATGGTTTTGAACTAAAAGAGGGTAGATTTAGAAGAGACATTAGGAATAAATTCTTTGCTATGAGTATGGTGAGGCATTGGAACAGGTTGCCCAGAGAGGTTGTGGATGTCCCATCCCTGGAAGTGTTTAAGGCCATATTGGATGGGGCTTTGAGCAACCTGGTCTAGTGGAAGATATCCCAGCCACCCATGTCAGAGGGGTTGGAACTAGGTGATCTTTAAGGTCTCTTCCAACCAAAACCAATCTATGATTCCATGAGTCTATGAAAATAGAAGGTTAAAGAATGGTGGAAGAAGATAGGAGAATGAAGCAGCTGAGGGAACTGGGGTTGTTTACTCTGGAGAAGAGGATGCTCAGGGGAGACCTTATTGCTCTCTCTACAACTACCTGAAAGGAAGCTGTGGGGAGGTGGCAGTCAACCTTTTCTCACTAGTTATCTAACTAGGTATAGGACTAGAGGGAATGGCCTCCAGGGGAGGTTTGCACCAGGGGAGGTTTAGGTTAGAAATTATGAGGCATTTTTCTCAGAAGGAGCAGTCAGGCACTGGAACAGGTTACCCAGGAAAGTGGTGGCGTCACTGTCCCTGGGGGTGTTCAAGGAAAGGTTGGACATGATGCTTAGGGACATGGTTTAGTGGGTGACATTGGTAGTAGGGGATGGTTGGACCACATGATCTTGAAGGTCTTTTGCAACCTTAATGACTCTATGATTCTATGATATGCAAGTCAAGTGATAGGTGCTGTCCAGGGCTCCTTTCAAATCTATTCCTAACAATAACTTAGATTTTTTTTCTTCAATGTGTAATCTAACATTTTAGGGCAACTCACCACTTATTGGTGAGTCATCACCAATTAGTGATGACATTTGTGCAAAAAGATGTATCTCCAGAAAAACAAACACAAATTTGAAGGATTTTCAAAACATCTCAGCAGGATTGATCATCCTGATATCCCTCTGTTTGTGCCCAGGCCAGAAGACCTTGGCACCTCTTTGTAACATAATAATTTATACAGTCAGTTTATATTTGTCAATACTGAGGGGTGGGGGGTATTTTTTTCAGTATTTCTACCTCATTAGGAAAAAACAACCAAAATACTTGAACCCAAGTTGTCTAATCACATACATATTTTGAGCTTTTCCATCCTGCATATCATTCTGATGCTAGATCTAAGCATGGAAATACATCTCTACTGATTCTAAAAACAAACAAAGAAACAAACAAACAAAAAAAACATTCTCCAACCTACAGGTAAATTGATTAAGGTAAGATTAAGATAAACTTTTGAGAAATTATGTTTGGGATATTACAACCACTACAAATCAGCTTGGTGTAGAAAACTAACAGCAAAACAAGACATTTTCCTATCAGATTGTTAATACTTGTTGCTTACATTTTATTGGTTACAGCTTGAATTGTAACAGTTTACTTTTTCTCCTTTTCAAGGTGGATTGCCGCTGGTTTACATTTTAGTTACTAGCTATTTTTGATTTGGGAAAAGCATACAGCTTTTGATTAAGACATGTAAATCTATATGCTTGTAATTAAAGTAAAATCTTTGTAAAATCCATATCTCTGTAAGTCATTGGAAGCATTTCAGCACCATTTAGCATGCCTTACAGAGGGATCTGGGTTTTTTTGCTGATAGCAAGTTGAATATGAGCCAGCAGCATGCCCATTCTGCCAGGAGGGCCAACTGTATCCTGGGGTGCATCAAGCACGGCATTGTTGGTCGGAGGAAGTGATTGTCCCGCTCTACTCTGTTCTGGTGTGGCCTTACCTTGAGTACTGAGTGCAGTTCTGGGCACCACTGTACAAAAAGGATGTGAAACTGTTGGAGAGTGTCCAGAGAAGGGCTACAAAGATGGTGAAGGGCCTAGAGGGGAAGACATATGAGAAGTGGTTGAGGGCACTTGGCCTGTTCAGCCTAGAAAAGAGGAGGCTGAGAGGAGACCTCATTGAAGTCTACAGCTTCCTCACGAGGTGGGGTGGAGGGTCAGGCGGTGATCTGTTCTCTTTAGTGACCAGCAATAGGACCCGAGGGAATGGTGTCAAGCTGCAGCAGGGGAGGTTCAGGCTGGATATCAGGAAGAGGTTCTTAACCGAGAGGGCGGTCACGCACTGGAACAGGCTCCCCAGGGACGTAGTCATGGCACCAAGCCTGTCAGAGTTTAAGAAGCATTTGGACTATGTTGTTAGACGGTATTAATTTTTGGGTAGACCTGTGTGGTGCCAGGAGTTGGACTTGGTGATCCTTATGGGTCCTTTCCAACTCAGGATATTCTATCATTCTATGATTTGAGACTTTCACAAGCTTGGCAGACAAGTCCCATATTCTTCCAGGTGGGGGGTTGTAGCCTCCTGGAGAAGCAGCTGGAGGACAAGAGAATATCCTAGGGAATCTCAGATGTCCCTAGATATCTCTGTTTAAGCAATTGTAATTGATACCCTAATCAATACGGTCAGTGTAGGAAACAGTTCAGCAAAATAAATCTCTGTGCATATGCCTTTTCATAAAAAGAATAATCAGAATTATCCCACTGTTCGAAACTTCAGAAACAAACTTTCGAAGAAGGATGATTTGTCAGGTGGGTAATAAAATTAAATGTGTTCTATTCTTTCATTTTCTTTGTCCTTATCCCCTTTGTATTTTACATATTTTTTTTGGTTATGTTTTCCCTTCAAATTTTGAATTTTATTTTTTTTATTTTTTCAGCTCTTGACCATCATTAGTCCTGCTATATCACAGCAATATGCCTGCAATCCTGGAAGTGTGACTGGCAGCTGAAAGCAGAAATTGCATGGGCTAATTTAGCACCACAGGAAAGAAGAAGATTGGCAGTATAGTTAAGCGAGACCAAAGAAAGCCTTAGAAACCCATCAATATCAATTTTAGCATTATGCTGAAAGCTCATTTAAGGATAAAATAATAAATAAATAAACTTTGAGGAAGATTAAAATGTTCTTATCAAATGTTATTGGCCCGAACAGGTGTATAATTTTCTGTGCTCTGTCCCATTCTTACTGTTATTGTTGGGAACATTCAAGTCTTCAGTCTCAGAAGATCCTGAAGTAAACCTCAGACTTTAAAATTTTGCTAGGATATTTCTTCACTCTAGAAATATGCAAAAATGTATTGTTTTATTCATGATGTCCGACACCATGAGCCTCAATTTCCATTTGCCAAAACTTGTGTAGTATGCTCTTTTAAATAAACAAAACAGTTGGTGTTATATATTCCTGGATGCCAGAAACTCCATTAGCAACAGGGTTATTGTTGAAATAATGATCACTCCATTAGAGGAGATATCACAGAAGCTTTGTGCTATTTGTCATTCAAACATCTGCACAGGGGAAAAAAAAAAAAAAAAAGTTCAACCTTATGTTACTACCTTCTGCTTTTGCTTTTTTATACTGATATGATTCCCTGGGGATTAAAAAGAGAAAAAAAAAAAAGGTTTTTTTTTGTAAGCTTCAAAATCCTACCTGATACTTCACGTTAGTGCCCAGCATTTTCAAATTATCCTGGAGATTTATATACATCAGAAGGACTCATGAAAAGATCAAATGCCTTGTCTAGGTGGTCTGACAAAATACTAAACAAATTAAGCACAGTAAGTGGTTGAACCCTAAGTAATTCTAAGTACTAAAAACTTGATCAGTAACTGTTAGGGCACACTGACTTGGCTTCTCTTAAGTCAAAAGAAATCAATTAGCCTTCTGCAGATACCCCACCAAGAGGATTCAACCAAAGTATCCAGAGCACAAGTCAACCTGAAGAGGGTTAATACAGAGATTTAAGACTCATTAGAAGGGAAGTGCATTTGGGATAATGCCAAACCTTTTATGTAATGTTTAGATGAAGGACTAAGATGGGGGAAGGGAGGGAACAAGGTGGATTGGGGCGGAACAAGTGTGGAAAAACATAAGGAAAAGGAGATAAAAGGGACGAGTGATACCTAAAGGGGTGCTGGTCAGTACACTTGAGCCAGAGCCCTGCACCTGGTCATTACAGTCTTTTTCATCTTATTATTAAATCCCATTCTTACCTCTATTCTGGGTGGGCTCCCTGTCTCTCCTGAGTGTGTAACACTCATGAACCTCAAGCTGGAAAAGCCAGCAAGCAGGAGAAGCCTGAGCACTAGCTGCTGGAGAGGGATGATGAAATACCCTCATCAGCATGAATGTCCAGGTGCCAACAACTGGAAGAAAGTGTTTCCTGGGGCCAGGTACTGCACAGGCTGATTGCTGAAGACCATCTCCTGGAGATACCCATGTTTGGTGTGTGTGGTGTGTGTATGTGCACGTGTCTGTGTGAGTGGACTTCAATCATGACCATCTAGAGAGGAGAAACAGGACTGGAGCATCTTTGCTCTTTCTGTTTATGTGGATGCCTGTAAGGCACTGCTTTCTGCCTATGTGGTCACCTGTGTTACTGTAGTGGGCACGCATATGTGTATGTGATTGTGTGTGTGTAATAAGACTGAGCAACAGGCAAATTTGGTCACCCTTATTGCTGGGTGGACCTGCAGACAGAACTGCAGTGGATGCATCATTTGTCTGAGGACAGGCCACCAAATCTAAAACAGCTGGCAACTGCTAAGATTTCACAACTATGCTACGTTATTTATTATAGCATACAATATAAGGCTTCACTAAATAAATAAATAAATAAATAGATAGATAGATAGATTAAATATGTATTGCTGTATTTCAAAGATAAATGCTTGCATAGTTTTATTTAATGTGTTGATTAAAGAAAAGGAAGTAATATTTAAAATCACTTCAGTGCTATTTCAGTTTTAGTTTGGTCAAGTTTAAAAAACAGAGTAAACTGTTTAAACTGACAATGTTTTTACCTGTGGAGATTAGGAGAGCATACTCAAGAGATAAGAAAATGAGAGTTAGCCAAGAAAATGTAAAACAGTAGAAGAGAGATAACAAAGAGAGAGAGATGTGGCAGGCAAGAGAGTCCAGAAAATTATCTAGTAATAGTGAAAAAGACTGTAGCATACATATTCAAGTAGCTGCAGCAGAGTATAAGACATCAGCCAAAAAAGCCTATGGAACTTTGGGTTGCAAATCAGGAATCATGCAGCAGTTGAAGTACTGCATAGAAAAGAAGGTTTCTGTTTTCACTGAGAAAACATGTAATGTAAAAGATCGGGCAGCTCAATACACAAAATATTCCCAAGAAATTGAATAAAATCCAGCACTCAACAACTCAGAAAACAAAAAGTGTCTACAATATTAGCTAAATATGATCTTTCAGTAATCAGTTATTCAAAACAGATTTTTTTCCATAACTGCATTGTCAAAGATTTATTTCCTGTATACCTTGTTCTCCCTAAGAAAATGTGTTTACCACATACAGTGAAAGAAAGAGATTATTACAAAGTTAAATAACTTGACTGTAAAATATATCTTGTTTACAGGTCACTCTAGACATAAAGAGGAAGTTTTTGTGTTTTGTCACATTTTTTAAATTACTCAGATACACATACACCAACAGTGTTTTCTGAATCCATGATTGCTTCTATACGTGTAAGAATTTTACTATATACATAAGTGACAGAAATAAAGGAAAATATTTTTCCATTCCATAGTATGGTAAGAAATTCCTATAGACTATGTGTTTTTTACATAGTCCTTTTCATTTAAATACGTAAAAAATATTTATTTCTGTTTCCCAAGAACATTAATTTTTGAATTACAAGATTGTAAAACCACCAAAGTACTTATATAAACTATAGCATTTTATAACGCATGTTCATTACGATATTTTATATACATTGGGTAGTGTCTAGAGGCTGCATCCAAATCATATTGCCACTTTGAGAAGTATCTTATAGGGAACTACTGTGGTATACCTACTTTAATCAAAATCCTGAACTCTCATCTGTGAAGTGTAATAATAAGTCTCCTTTCTTACTTAAGAAGCAATTATAAACTTCAGAAAAATAACCATGCCCAAATTAAATTCTGCTGAATTTTTTTATATGTTTCAAAAGTATTTGAGCAAGATTTTTCTAATGAAAAGGATGGAATTTCTTCTCAGACTTTTGAAATAATTTTACTGATAGAATATCCTTTTGGGGGAGGAATGAAGGAAATTTATTTATTCAATAAATAAAGAATGCATTCTCCTTCATCTTGTTATACATAATTTTCTCACAGTATTTACTCACATATTGTCTCACAGTCTTTAGTTTAGTTTAGTTTAGTTTGGTTTAGTCTAGTTTTGTTTTGCTGTTCAGTCTACAGTAATTCACAATGAGGTGTTTGTTAACCTTGGGCTTATGTGACATTTTGTATACTCTTGACTATTCAAGAAGTCTTGGATATCTGGATGAGGCTGATAGAAAAAGTTGTACATTTCCTGCGGTTCATTAGCCATATATAGTAAATAATAAATCTCACCATTTATTGATTTCTAGATTTACCTATTGCTCAGATTTCCAAATATTCCATAAAATCATATGTTTGAAACTAAAAATTTTGAGGATATTTAATCTTTTCCGTACAAAGAAAAGTACAAGGGGAAGTGATAAACAAAAAGGACACAAGAATGTGAATCTGACAGACGTGGGACAGCAGAGATAGAGCCAAGAACAAACATCCTCCCATCCCTTACCAATGGCCATTAGAAGGACCAGGCTCAACCCTGAGGAGAGTCTGTCTGGGCTTTGGAAGCCATAAGAAGGGGGAAACAAGATCACGGGGATTTGGGATGGTTGAGTGGAGTGCCAGTGGGACTGTGTAAAATACAGGAGGGAATATTCAGGTGAAAACACTGGGAAGGGCAGGGGGGAAACAGGCAGATGGGGTATGAGGCCCGGTTGTGTGCAGCCATGGCCAGTGTGCACACTTGTCTCACGCATCTCTGAGCCTCGTTGTGGCAGCCTGTCCTGTCTCCTTGTTAAATCACATTGCAGTTCTCCCTGTGCCATCTCCCTCTGTCCCACACATGTGGGTTCTGCAGAGATGAGATCCCAGCTGCTGGGAGACATGAGTGGGTTTGGGGCCAAAGGGCGTGAGGAGCCCCAAAATTGTAGTAGTAACACCTGAAACATCTTAGGGACACAAATTGGAGCAGGTGAGGGTCTCAGCCACTGCCCCCAGGTGGGAAGCAGCCATGAGACAAGTACCTGTTTGCTGGTGAGCACCAAGTGGTACTCACCAGAGAGTCAGGAACTTGTGGCGTGGTTAAGGGGGCCCAGGACTGGCCAATTGCAGCATCCTTTTAGCAGAAAATATTGACATAGTTGTCTTTGTATTGTTACCAAAAGCTCTCAAATACTTTTAAAAATGATCATTTGGAGGAGAGGGAACACAAAATTTGGTCCATGTAAAATAGTCCATTTTAAGCCCTTTAATTCTGGCACTTGAGGAGAATTCATTCAGCTTTTTGTGTTTCTGAAGTCATCTATTACAAGATGAGATTATATGTAATATATATTCTAGATATTTTTAGCACTTGTTGATTTTATATGTTCAAGTGTATTTCTAATTTTAGCTTTTCATTTCCTCATGTAACTGTAGATATTTCAAAGTAACCAGCTCAATTTATTCCAAAAGTTCTGTCACCCAGGATATTTTTATAACATCATTTTACTCATATACTAGCCTTTTACAAAGGAATTAATTTCATTTTCTAGCCATAAAAATCAAAGAAGGATCCCAGGGACCACTCAAGTTTATTCTCGAACAACCAGCAGGAATTGGCATTTGACATATTTGCCAAATATTCTGTCAGCAGTTACGTCTTAATCTTGTATTGTTTGAGTGAGTCACTCAAATTATCTGACTGAGTCTTGCCTCACATTAATTTGTTTAGCATCCATAGGCAATGAAGGACAGTCAGTTTGCCAATAATTTTGAAGTTTCGTTAGTAATTTTGAAATTATAATAATTTATACTGCTGTCATGTCAAAAAATCTTAGTCTCCAATGATAAATTATTCATGTTAAGTGATACACAAATTTAAGAGGAAAATATAATCCTTGCCTCAATGTCACTACAATATTGGTACAAAATGGAGATACAATAGACTGATGCACACTGATGAAGAAAATCAAGGAAATGTCATTGACCAAATCATATTACACTGGCCGTCACCTAGTTGTCAAGTTTAAGAGGCATCATAGCAACATTGAATTATTACATTATATTAAATTATAGAAAGAGCAGTCCAGTGAATGTGTCTTGATGAGAATTCTAGTTGATTTCTTAGTAGACTCTTCAGTGCCTCCACATCTCAAGTAAAATTAAACAAAACTTCCAGTGATCTAATGAATTATTCCTTACTGAAATCTTATCATTTCATCAAAAAGCACATCCAAAGGCGTATAGGACTTCATCCCAGTACCAAGACCAAAAGCTCAACAGATTTAATTCCTTTCCTACTTTGACATTTGTTTCTGGAAAGAAGAGTAACAGAAAACAAGAAAATGTCCATGTCCCTGCATGACCTATTTTATTTACTAGATCACACAGACCAGGGAACTTTTTATCCACCTCTTATTTCTCTTTAATTTACTCTTTCTGCAAAGGTGCACAGATGTCTTCATTCCCACAAGAACACGTGTGCACATACAGACTTATAAGTATAAAAGCATAAATAAAGATATATATATATTTAAATATACCTTTTTGGTAAAAATATGGAAGTTATAGAATACAAGTTTTTGATCAAGATATACACGAGATATGAGACAAGAAGATTATCCCTTGTAGCTCCAATGATTTATCTGTGCTTTCTGAATTTATCTCAGAAATGAAGCAAGATGAATATACAGATATCCTGAATCTGGAGCAGGAAAGATAATCTAACTTGTATGGAGAATCTTGTTTCTGTGTCAAAATTATCAAAAGCATTTACTATTGTATTGAAGAACTCATGTAAGTTTGAACTCATCTTTCAAAACCATTGTATTTCATTGTGCTGTAGTTTATTTTTGTTATTAATCTATACATCTACTTGTCTTTAGATAACTAGGATTAGATAGTCATGTTAAACTCCCTTTAAAGTCAGTGCGAAGAAGTAAAAAATTCTTAAATGATTTAATTTCTGCATTCATATGCACATTTTTAGGAAGAGAAAGATGGCTTTCTGAAAGTGGAAATTCCTTTCCACTAATTATTGAAGAATTTTATAATGATTAACATATATACCTAGTTTTTAGCATTCCAGGTTAGGGGTAATGAATCCTATCACTATATTTCTGTATATAGTCAAAGGAATACATAAGAGTTTTATCATTTATTATTTTTCCTTAAATTATTAATTACCATTTCCATGTTTTATAATGTTCACTCTTTATTACCATGAACTCATTTTTTTATAAAATGGTTTTGTTATTTAAAAATCTTAACTTTGTAGACGAAGGATGCAATTCTGTTTGAAAATATGTATAATGTAGTGTATCAGAAAATCATAGAATGGCTTGGATTGGAAGGGACATTAAAGATCATCTAGTTCCAACTGCCCTACCATGGGAAGGGACACCTTCCACTAAAGGAGGTTGCTCAAAGCCCCATCCAACTTGGCCTTAAACACTTCCAGGGATGGAGCTTTCACAACTTCTCTGGGCAACCTGTTCCAGTGCCTCACCACAGAATCACAGAATCACAGAATCATTTCATTCTGTTAATGTAATTAAAATGTTAATAAAATTTCACTGAAAACAATCTGTCAGAGAGAGAAACACTGATTTAATTTTCATGGATCACTCTGTAGGCTGCTAATCTTCCATTCCAACAACAAAATAAAGGATATGCATCAGGAAACAGAAATGTTGGTGGATTTGTCCACCCACAAAATCCTCAAACACCTCCTGATGTGCATCCTAATTAGCTTTTCTATATACCCTTTTACTTTTTCCTAATATTGTTTTTTAACAGTACAATAAGATAAAGAATTTACAACACATCTCATGTATTTTCTAGTCCGTTTGTTTCCTTTCCCTTTCCCTTTCCCTTTCCCTTTCCCTTTCCTTTCCCTTTCCCTTTCCCTTTCCCTTTCCCTTTCCTTTCCCTTTCCCTTTCCCTTTCCCTTTCCCTTTCCCTTTCCCTTTCCCTTTCCCTTTCCCTTTCCCTTCCCCTTCCCCTTCCCCTTCCCCTTCCCCTTCCCCTTCCCCTTCCCCTTCCCCTTCCCCTTCCCCTTCCCTCCCTTCCCTTCCCCTTCCCTTTCCCTTTTTTCCCTTTCCCTTTCCCTTTTTTTCCTTTCCCTTTCCCTTTCCCTTTCCCTTTCCCTTTCCCTTTCCTTTCCCTTTCCTTTCCCTTTTTCTTTCCCTTTTTCATTTTCCTTTTCTTTTTCCTTTTCCTCTTTCCCTTTCGTTTCCTTTTTATCTTTTTCTTTTCATTTCTTTCTTTCTCTTTCTCTCTCTTTCTCTTTCTCTTTCTCTTTCTCTTTCTCTTTCTCTTTCTCTTTCTCTTTCTCTTTCTCTTTCTCTTTCTCTTTCTCTTTCTCTTTCTCTTTCTCTTTCTCTTTCTCTTTCTCTTTCTCTTCTCTTTCTCTTTCTCTTTCTCTTTCTCTTCTCTTTCTCTTTCTCTTTCTCTTTCTCTTTCTCTTCTCTTTCTCTTCTCTTTCTCTTTCTCTTTCTCTTCTCTTTCTCTTTCTTTCCTCTTCCTCTTCCTCTTCCTCTTCCTCTTCCTCTTCCTCTTCCTCTTCCTCTTCCTCTTCCTCTTCCTCTTCCTCTTCCCCTTCCCCTTCCCCTTTCCCTTTCTCTTTCTCTTTCTCTTTCTCTCTCTTTCTCTTTCTCTTTCTCTTTCTCTTTCTCTTTCTCTTTCTCTTTCTCTTTCTCTTTCTCTTTCTCTTTCTCTTTCTCTTTCTCTTTCTCTTTCTCTTTCTCTTTCTCTTTCTCTTTCTCTTTCTCTCTTTCTCTTTCTCTTTCTCTTTCTTTCTCTTCTCTCTTTCTCTTTCTCTTTCTCTTTCTCTTTCTCTTTTCTCTTTCTCTTTCTCTTCTCTTTCTCTTTCTCTTTCTCTTTCTCTTTCTCTTCTCTCTCAATTCTCTTTTCTCTTTTCTCTTTCTCTTTTCTCTTTCTCTTTTCTCTTTTTCTCTTCCTCTTTCTTGCTCTGGATTCAAAGTGACCAAGCTCTTGATTTCCTGATGTGAGATTTTCATCTTCATTAGGGTCTTTGAAGCTGACCACACACCCAGATTTAAAAAATAAATAAATAAATATATATTTACTTTTAATAAGAAGCTTACCAGGCAAATCAGCGGACAACAATGTGGAAGAAGGAGGCGGAAAGAAAAGACACACAGGGTCATCAGACACTGAGAATGATTTCGTAACTCTCACAGCAGTTTCCAGTCTTAAAGTGAAGAAAGTTAAGTGTAAGGTTAAAACTCCAGCCTCATGAAAGTAAAAATTCACTAGTTATAAAACTGGAATAAGCATAAGAGTCCCATAGCAGAGGGACTCTTTATAAGGGAGTATAGTGACAGGACAAGGAGTAATGGTTTTAAACCAAAAGAGGGGAAATTTAGATTAGATATAAGGAAGAAATTCTTTACTCAGAGGGTAGTGAGGTGCTGTAAGAGGATGTTGAGAAAAGTTGTGGATGCCCCATCCCTGGAAGTGTTTAAGGCTTTGATGGGGCTTTGAGCAACCTGGTCTAGTGGGAGGAATACCTTCCCATGGCACGGGGGTTAGAATTAGAAGATCATTACGGTCCCTTGAACACAAGCCATTACACAGTATCACAGATTTCTAGGTTGGAAGAGACCTCAAGATCATTGAGTCCAACCTCCGACCTAACACTAAGTACTCCACTAAACCATATCGCTAAGCTCTACATCTAAATGTCTTTTAAAGACCTCCAGGGATGGTGACTCCACCACCTCCCTGGGCAGCCCGTTCCAATGCTTAATAACCCTTTCGGTAAAGAAGTACTTCCTAACATCCAACCTAAAACTCCCCTGTCGCAACTTTCGCCCATTCCCCCTCGTCCTGTCACCAGGCACGTGGAAGAACAGACCAACCCCCACCTCTCTACAGCCTCCTTTAAGGTACCTATAGAGAGCGATAAGGTCGCCCGTGAGCCTCCTCTTCTCCAGGCTGAACAAGCCCAGCTCCCTCAGCCGCTCCTCGTAAGACTTGTTCTCCAGACCCCTCACCAGCTTGGTCGCCCTTCTCTGGACTCGCTCGAGCACGTCCATGTCCTTCCTGTAGCGAGGGGCCCAAAACTGAACACAGTACTCAAGGTGCGGCCTCACCAGAGCCGAGTACAGGGGCACAATCACTTCCCTAGACCTGCTGGCCACACTGCTTCTTATACAGACCAGGATGCTGTTGGCCTTCTTGGCCACCTGGGCACACTGCTGGCTCATATTCAGCCGACTATCAACCAGTACTCCCAGGTCCTTCTCGGCCAGGCAGCTTTCCAGCCACTCATCTCCCAGATCTATAATTCTATGATTTTATGATGCAGTGAGTAAACAGACTAAAAGAAAATAAGATAAAATAAAAGTGTTGAAGAAAATAAGGTTTTGTTGTTGTTGTTGTTTTATCATGCAGTTATATACAGATATACTAGATGCAGCATCTAGTCATACTAGAAATAAAGAATATATTGGTAAAGGTCTTATGCTTGGAATAGTTATCCTCCATTTTATTTGATTAAGTTGTGTTATATCTTCATTAGGCATACTGTAATTCAAAATACTTAAATGAGATGTTAGTCTAACATTTGGGCAAACTCAAGGTAATTAGTGTCTAGAAGTAACTAGAGACCAAGTTTTCTGAGAGAGACTAAGTTTTCTGAGATCAGAACTAGAGATAGTAGCTGGATGCTGTTCAGAATCAACAGTGGTTTCTGTCTTACTTTCCTTTTTGAATCAGCATTTAGGATCAAGAGGTTTAAGCCAAGAAAAGCAATGTAGTACCTATCCATCAAAAGGCTGTGACAAACTGGGAATTATTTAGTGCTCGGAAAAAAAGGAAAAAAAGGAAACGTCAGATACCAATTAAAATGCCACATTAATTTTCCCTGATTGTTTTCCCCACTTTTCCTGAAAAATCCCTCCCTCTGCCCTCCCTCCATTCCTCTTTTGTGCCCATTTCTTTTGTGCACAAATGTTTTCCAAGGAAAATCAGTCAATAACCCTAGATGAGTTCATGGCATCTATGATATTTTTCTTTCTCAGATGAAAATTTGTGTGGAATATTTGTCTGCTTGAGTTCAGAGTTGGGAATATCATCAGGGTTAGCATTGTCTTTCAACGATTCTAGGAGACATACTAATGAATAAAATATGATCTTTCTTAAAAATGTTTTCCTCTTCACATTTTTTTCAGTTGTAATGACTTTGCCTTATCATAGATGTAAAAGCAGCACAAATTGAAGGACCCTTATGAGAGAAATGCTTCTTCTAAAAAAATGCATTTTTTACCTAATTTCTGAAAGCAAGTCAGATTTCTGTCTGCTGATGCTTGTGCTTAAGGAGTTAATGTCTCTGGCAAAAGAACATAATTTAGACTATTTTAAAAAAGGTGGTCACTCAACCCCTGTACTATGCATTCTACCTGAACTTTGTGATTCAATGCTTACTTATTTTTCACTGTAAAACTTGGGTACGTAGAGGAAAACAAATACTGTCTTTGTAAGCACACATAATCCTTTCTATGTAAATGTTATGCAGTACACCTACTTTTCTTATCTTATTTCTTCAGGGAAGTGTGGTAAGACAAAAAAAAGATGTGGGTTGCTTTAACAGCATGGATTTGATGATCTTCACATTTATTTCTGACACTCTACATTTAATTGAGATGACAATTCAGGGGAAAAACAAAACAAAACAGACAAACAAACAAAAAACACCAGAGGTTTTTATTTTTGGCATTATTTTTGCAAAAACTCTTCCTCCGATGATTATTGTTAGAAACATTCTAAGGTTAATATTTCATAGGTATACCACCCAAATTTTCAGGAGAGTTTTGTGCAAGACTTTTTTATGTAAGTTTACATGATGGATCCAGCAACTCTGTTTCCTCTTCCTTCAGTTCTGCAGGATATCTTGCCACATCCCAGTCAACTTCTCCTTAAACACATGAAAAAGTTTTGATTTATATACTTCTTGTTTGTATGCTTTTTCTTTAATTCTTTTAACAGCATTTTGCCAGGACCTAACCTGCTTAATCATGACTTATTTAATATCTCTTTCCGTACAACAGAGAAGGTTAGAAAATGTTTAGCCCCAATTTAATGGAAAATGGAAGTGGAAATGGAAAACACCTTTTTCCTTTCCAGTGGCTAAAGGCTGAAAGTCCTTGGCCAAGAATGGCTAAATCACAGATTAAAAGGGAGCAGTCAAGAAGAACCTTCCTTGATTGCTGTGACCCTTCAAAGATGATGGGCAGTGCTTTGCAGTGACTTTGTCCAGACCCCCTCAGCACCTTGACTGCCCTCCTTCTGGTCCAACGTATTTGTATATGGCTTATGGTTTGCGATGTATGCCTTGCAATTGGTTTAAGTACCCCTTATTCATGTCTTCTTCCATGGGAGATTGCTAATTTTATATTTGCTTCATTAAAGTCATACATCTATGTATACATTATCTATATATAGATACATATATCCATATGGAATGAAAAAATTTTCTATGACTGACTACAGCTATCATTTTTTTCAGTGTCATGTTTGCTGAATCAGACATCTTTAAATCTTTTTTATTAATCTGACAGAAGATGGAATATTCTTAACACACTGATATGAAGAACTATTTGGTAGAAGATTATTAATTTTTCAGGTTTGCTTATTCCAGCAACGGGTGCGTCAAATTTTATTTGGAAATCCAGATTTCAGTCTTCTTACCCTTCTTTATATGCTCTCATGAAGAGATGTGAAGTCACTATTTATAAAGTAATGAGTACTTTTTCTCTTATGTGGGATTTTTTTTTGCTAAGAAACTATACCATTGCTATTAAATTAAACATATTGCCTATCCCTCTTGTATTCAGCAAGTTCTGAGTCTTAACAAATGTTATTCCACACTATTAACACATTATTGCAACAAAATATGAGTTTACAACTTATACACAGAGAATGCCAAAATATATGAGAAGGTAATTAAAATGGTTTGCCCATACTGCTCTGTTTATTTTTAGCAACATTATGGTTGTTTTTATCATATTTTCAGCTCAGAAAATCAATGGACAGTGTATGGACTTTCAGTCACAGAATGGAAAAGAATTTATATTTGCTAGAGAAAATTTCGATTAATTAAGCATGTCTAGTAATTAATGATTAGTTCCTAAAGGGCTAACCTTTGAGGATATTCATTATCCATTGCTTCCAATCTTGTTTTTTTAGCTGTCCTTCAGGGATGTCTTCAGGGATCATGTGTCCTTCTACTTTGGCTTCACTATATTTTCCCTAGGTCCCCTTCTGTAGTTATACATTCCTTTTCTTCAGCTCTTTATGTTGTCGCTTAGCATCTATTCCTTAATGTTGTTCATCTGTTTAAAAAAAGGTTTAAATTATCTGGAAAGTTACACAGATATTTCACTGTAAAAAAGCATTGTAAAAGATGTTATTTGTTTGTTTCCTCAGAACTAAAACTGTACTGGAATTAGTGTTTTTGTTTGTTTGTTTGTTTGTTTTGTTTTGTTTGTTTGTTTCCTTGAAAAATTGTTTTTCAACATGTCTGTAACACTGGTAGCATCCCCATTTGTTTCAAGTGTTTTTGTTTTGGTTTGGTTTGGTTTTTGTTTTTTTTTTGGTTTTGTTTTTGTTTTTTAATATATTTACTAGTCTGGGAAATGAGCCTCAAATGTTATTCTTAACAAATTGTTTTTGAATTTATTTGTACTTACTGTACTTTTTCTCTCTTGTCTGTAGTTATTACTCACAGATTTATTATTTAACTGGGCTTTGAAATCATTTGCTTATAAGGTTACATTTTACTTTTCCTTTATATAGTTTACCACACACATGATTCATGCTTCACTTAGACTGATGGTGGAAATAAAACCTTCAAATTACAAGTATTACATTATTTTTTTCTTGGAAAAAGAGATGTCATGACTGCCTCAAAGCACACCCCCAGGAAACAGACTAACCTTCATCTCTCTTAAGGTCATAAATACCTGAGATCTGAAAAGATTATTAATACACTTAGAATTGGTTTTAAACCTACAAAGTGTCGTGGATATCATAACTCACCACCATTGAATCCATGGAAATAGATTGATGATCTGGAGAAAATGGGTGCCTTTCTCAAAAAAATAAAAAAATAAAAAAAAAATAAAAAAAGCTTCCAGTTAAATTAATGAAATCACCATTTCCTAATTTATTTTGTTGCATATTTCTATCATAAAAGTTTATTGAAAATCTAAAAAGAAGAAGTAAAAATTGGGAGATAACGGTTTGCAAATGTATGAATGTATTTTTCACCTTTCCAGCTAAGCATCTCATCCTGGCTAATTAGAAGATGGTGATACACACAGATCACAAGCTGGGAAACCACCACCTGGGAAATACCTGAATTCAACAAACATTTTTATTTACTAAAACACTGACACTCATGTTTAAGAATTCATGTTTTTTCTAAATTGAAATGGCCTAATATTTTTTCCAAAGGTTTCCCTAATCTATGCGATATTAAATTTTACTTTCCAAATGTTAATAAACTGCAGTCTCCAGGTATTATATGTTAGTTTAGGTACCTTATTTTGAAGGATGGCACACTGAAAGGTGATTAGTCTCCTTAAGCTCAGGAAACACTTCTTAGTACATACCTCTTTAAATTAATATCTGAACGTATCCTGTGTGATGAGGCCTACATATTTCATGTAACAAAGAGAAAAACAAACAAACAAACAAACAAAACCAACCTCTTCCCTTACATCCCTTAAAAATTGAGATTTAGACAGGTTGCTGATATCTAACTCTGTTCAGTGTAAAGATAACTAAAGTTATTAGTATGCTATATTTTTTTTTTCCTGTACCTCTTTAAAGCATTGCAAATGTCATCATCTTCTTCACAGGCTCCTAGAAGAAAATTCTGTGTTTTTCTGTAATATATATATGAGAACAAATCAAACAAAATTCAACCTTCAACAATTGCATCCTGGCTGAGTCATTTCATGAAGATTGATGTGTTGCCCTTCCTTGCTAGTTTTGAAATAGGACAGATTCAGACTTGAAATACCATGAAGATTTTAAAAAATGATAGCTATTAACCATGGCAAGTATACATTGCCAATGATACATTATCAGATTTTGTGGTGCATCCTCTGTCAATGACAAGTTTAATAACATGAATAAATATTTTTCTGACATATTCTCACTGAAGGCAGATTTAATTCAGGGAAATTTTCTGTCCTATGTTATACAGATATCAGATGATCACAGCAAACACAGGTAAATTATATATCAACAGATAAGAGAATGCATGCAGTGATATCTCAGAACACTGTTCATTCAATTGTTAGAATCAGTGAAAGGCTTGTTCCAAAATATATAGTAAATATATTTTAAAATATATATGCATATTAATAGTAATTATACTGATTTAGGTGAGTCAAAAGACATGAGAATCAAAAAATAATTAAATAAAAATAAAACAACTTTGTTTTGTGCAAATCTTGAAACTTTTATAAAAACCTCTGTGTGTTACATTTAGTGCTAATGGAAGGTGGCATTAAATAAAAGAAAAGCAGTGATAAAAATGGGGTCACTGCACCCATATCTAAGTGCAAATCTTTGCATAATGACTACAGCAATACATCATTATAATTTTAGGCATGCAGAATTCCCCAAAGCAATTACAAATTATCATGTAATTAACTATTCCCTGTCTTTAGAAAGATATTAGTCTGAATCTTTAGTAAAATTTGAACAATTCATATATTGCAAGAACATCCTAAGCTGCATGTTATGATTTAAAACACATAAACAAAAAAAAAATGACCACTAATTATTCTTTTAAGAAATTATCAGTACAAAGGATTGGTGTATTATTTGAACTAGTAAAGAAATAATTCTCCATCCTAAAGAGATATATTATTCAGGTACTTGTTTTCCTATTCTAAATGCAAGCAATCAATGGAATTTGCCCTTTTTCAGAAATCCTTGAAGAATTAATTTTATAAATGGCCTCTGACAAAGAGGATGATGTAAAATCCTATTACTTGCCACAGTTCACTGACACATATTTTGCTGCCTAGCTATAATTTAAGAGGATAAGAAGAAATCATAGGGAAAGCTTTTATGACACTAGTGGTAGTTAGATAGGCAGTTCCCACCTGTATATTTGAAAAAATTCTTTCCATCCATTATCCACTTAACTCAGTGATGCATCTATATTTTTATTATTTCTGATACTAAAGATAAAATTTCATGTTAGACATACATGTGCCCTAATCACGCAGCCTCTCATCAATGGTTGATACAAGGACCCGTCACACAATGATTGTGTCTGATTCAGAGCTGCAGGAAGGATTGGGTTCCATTTGTTGCTCAGAAACGTCACACAGCAGCTGCTTTTCTGAGATCCCTTGGTTTGGTTCAAAAGGCTCCTGAATCCTGCTTGTTAATTTTAGTCCCATATGATTATCATAAAATATGGCTAAAGAGATTTTATTGCTGAAAGGGAGATTCAAATTTGTATATTGTGAACACATATAACAAAATCTGGATTTCTTCCAAGGGTTACTGTAGTTAATGGAAGAGTTTCATTTTCTTACAGTCAACCTTGGACTAGGCCTTACTCTGTGTTGGTAATCCTGTTAAAGGAAACAATGGAACTCAGAACCCTCAAAAAACTCCTCTAAGCTAAAATATTTATTTGAAGAGATGTGAGATCTGTTGGCACAGACTAATCTCATTTTTAGTTCTTTTCTTTTCTGAGAAAGCTGCTTCTCCTCAATGTCTTCCTCTCTTTAAAGACTTCAGTTTCTGCTGTAACATACTCTGTTCACAAGCAAGCAACAGGCACTATGTTGTTCTCTACCATCGATATCACTATCAACCACTAATCTTTGTTGAAGACTGAAATCAACAGATGGAAGACAAGCAGTGAGAAACCTTAACCCAAAGAAGGAAGAGGACAGCAGTGATTGATTCCAATGGTAGGACAAACCTTGAAGACTGATATTAAGGTCTAATCTGCAGTGCTTTCGAGGAAAACTGGTGACTGAACATTCCAAAGCTCACTGCTTTTGGATAGTATGGAATGTCAATCATCTTTTTTTCCCTGGTGTTTGCTGGAAAGGCTATGTATCCTTTTGTTGTTTAATGATTGGATATCTCGTTCTTAATGATTTCTTTGCTGAGTTATTGCAAATCTTAGTACAAGATTTGTATGAGTACAAAGTTGCTTAAAAGTCTCTGTTGATTAGCAGCCCTGATTTCCCTCAGTAGTTATATTTTACAAAAATAATAATAATTAAAAAAATGTGTTACATTTTAGTGAAAACAGGACAAGTACTAGATTTTATGGTGTTTGTAACAGAATCTAAGATATTCAGCCTGCAAAAGAAAATGCTCTGGGGAGACCTTATAGCAGCCTTCCAGTACATAAAGGGGGCATACAGAAAAGCTGGGGAGGGACTCTTTGTCAAGGGAGTGTACTGATAGAACAAGGTGTAATGGTTTTAAAGTAAAAAAAGGGTAGATTTAGATTAAATATAAGGAATAAATTTACTGTGGCGGTGGTAAGGGACTGGAACAGGTTGCTCAGAGAAGCTGTGAATACCTCATCCCTGAAAGTGTTTAAGGCCAGCTTGGATGGGGCTTTGAGCAGCTTGGTCTAGGGGAAGGTGTCCCTGCCCATGGCAGGGGGGTTGGAATTACATGATCTTTAAGGTCTCTTCCAACTCAAACAATTCTATGTTTCTATGCTTATATAATACTTCATTATTCCTTTCATAACAGCAACAGCAGCAAAAGAAGCTCAAAACAGAAATACCTACTAAAAGAAAATGGGGGAAAAGAAAAAGGAAAACAAACAAACAAACAAAAAGAAAACATCTCAATAACATTTTGGAGAGGAAGGATAAATACACTTCAGTTGTTCAGCCATATCTTAAATTAAAGTTTTTTTTTATAAGGCACTCATACATGATTGTGATGTTTGCTTGAATAGAACTCATGTAGACAGATCTGAACTTCTCTTGAAGTGGAAATGATTGATGAGGTCTGCTATTACATGAAGGATGGGTAAGTGGCTGTGAATGCTGTTTTATTAACAGTAATTGAACCTTGACTGATCTCAGAGGAAAAACAATGGATATACAATACCACTTCGTAACACCCTTCACAGACAATTTCTAACAATGCTTTACCCATGAATTTCAGATACTACTTTATTATTTGTTTATTGTATTCTAATGCAAGTGATTAATTAATTGCAAATACAATTAAGTATTGATAAATTATTCATATTTTTTGCTAAGAAAACAAATGCCTTTTGAGAAGAAATGCCATATATTATTATTTAACGTGTTTCAGGGATACTAATGTTTAATGTGTTTTGCAGAAATGACCAATATTCAGCTACTACTTATGACTGAAAAACCTGTTTAGAAAGTTACAGAAGGTCTTTTAGTTAAGAATTGGGTTGGCAAAATTAAATAGCATATCTTGAGACTTCTGACAAAGTCACACTTTAATTCTATGCCCTCCGCCCATGCAGAGCCAAATGCTCAGATGTTTAAATTTCTATTAAAACCTTTCAAAGGTCAGTTTGGTTTTGATTTGTCTTAAAACTACATGCAGTGACCTGTAGTTGTCAGGAGCTGATCCATGACCAAGTCAGTTGTCCATGAACCAGAGGCTGGAGCAGACAGCTGGTGAAGGAAGTAACCTCTACCCTGTCAACTTAAATCAGCTTTATTCACCAACCAGACTCATAATTGCATGTACAAACACTGGACTTATAATGTCAAGTCCTGCTCTATACCATAGATACTACATCTTGCACTTTTGAATTAGCAAAGTGCTATTCCTAACTAGACCCGAAAGATCGTCCACAGAAGAAAAAACTTGTTCAGTCAGTTATTTTTTAATTTTTCTAATGTTGTTTGTTAGGATTTTAGGTTAGCTATTCATAGTGAATTTCGATGAGAAAATGTTTGGTATTATGTAAGAAAGTTTTTCTTTTTGCTTTGTTACTAATTCCTTTTGCTGTTGAACATTGATCTGCAATTATTTCATGTATCTGGTGGGAGTTTTTATTGAATAAGAATTTTTGCTACAATTCTAAATAAATCCTTTAGATTTTCATTTTTTGATGTCCCTAAGGTTTTATCCGCAGACTACAATATTTCAGCTTAATTTAATTTAACATTTGTTAAAGCTGTAGATATAGATCTCCCCCTCACTCCTCCTCACCTACTCTCTGGAATAATTTAGGCTCATGCCAATGACCTACCTCCCAGACACTGTCTAAGCATCATTTGCAGGTTGTTAAACAAACATCATTCTGACTAGGTTTTGTGGATGAGGTCACAGTTTTTCCTGGTTAGGAAACACAGACAGAGGGAGAATGTAGTGCATTTTATGAAAATAAGTGGCCCTGATTCACTTCACTTAGTAATGTAGATGTAGCCTATAAGATAAAATTGTTATTTAATATTGGGGAAATTAGATAAACCATTCTTAATTGCATTTTTGCCTGGAAATGAGAACGTGTTCTAGAAAGTGACAGTCTAACAGTCTGTGAGAATGCAGAGTTCTTTTTTTTTGTTTTCACTCAGCCTTTTCTATTGAAGTTTCCTAAGTATCAATGTTTTGTTGCTGTTTTTTCTTGTCAGACCTATGAATTCAACATGAAAATTGGTCTGTTCTGTCTCTTTTTTTTTTCTTTTCTTTTTTTTTTTCCCCTTGAACGCTCATAACCTGTAATAAGGAATCCTGAATCAAAAGCAACAATAATATCAACAGAAATGAATTCTACATGAAATGGAGTAAAATCCAATATCTCCCATGCCTGAATTAACACTCTAGTATTAGCTATCACGAAAGCCTACTTTTTATAAGAAAGTAGTTATGATTTATAAAAAGAATAGCCAGTATGTAAACAATGAGCTCCATACTGACAGACACTTTTCTGACTATAACCACAGTTTTTAACAATCCATTTTAAAACTTCCTTAGATAAAAACTGCACCCAGCAGGTTGAATGTAATAAAGCAAGAAAAATTATCTTATTCCTAAAATATTACTTACAATGCCACCAGCATTCATGTTAAAGCAATAACTGAATTCTGTTTCCAATTGGCATTTCATTGTATTGTAAATAAAATACCACAGATGTAGGCAGGATTCTGAAAGGTTCACAGACATAGATATAGGTAATCAACAGAAATCGCTATATTCATAGAATCATAGAAACATTCTGTTTGGGTTGGATCAGACCTCTAAAGATTGTCTAGTCTACTCCCCATGACATGGCCTTCCAGTAGATCATGGATGTTGGTATGAAAAGGACACAAGTTTTACCTTTGTGCTTTCATGCCCCTGCTGTAGTCCTGGTGAGTACAAGTATCTAAGATTAAAGTAGATGTGAAGTTCTTCCTGATGATCCAGAAGATGAGAAAGAAATTGGGTGGCTTACTTACAGAAGTTTGTTTACATATTCCTTGCTGTTGTTATCATGACAGGGTTCTCACCTAACAGAACCTTTCCCCCGCAGTATGGATGATCCTCAAGTGGCACAATCTTGACATTCTCAATCAACTAACACAGATTTAGAGGGAAGGGTATCGAGAAAATGCATCACCATATCATATAATGATATGTCAGATAATATGGTGGCAGTTGTGGAGGTTTTACTTGGGTGGGGCAAACAAGTTCCACCATGGCCACTCTCTCTCCCCCTCCTCAAAGGGAAAGGGGGAGAAAATACAATGCAAAGGGCTCAAGGGTTGAGATAAGGATGGGGAAATAGCTCAAAAATTATCGTGACGGGCAAAACAGACTCAGCATAGGGAGATAGTAAGATTTATTGCCTAGCAAGCTAGAGAAGTGAGAAACAAAGGAAAGAAAACAAAAATGCCTTCCACCCCCTGTCCCCCCCCCCCACCACCCCCCCCCCCCCCCACCCCGCTCTTTTCCACCTCCTCTCCCCGAGTGGCACAGGGGAAAGGGGGAATGGGGTTTGTGGTCAGTCTATAGCACCTTGTCTCCACCACTCCTTCTTGATCACTCTTGTCCCCTGTGCCATGGGATCCCTCCCACAGGATGCCATCCTTCCCAAACTGATCCTGTGTGGGCTTCCCACAGGCAGCAGCTCTTCAAGAACTGCTCCACATATGGGTCTGTACCACGGGGTCCATCCATCAGGAGCATACTCCTCCAGCACAGGTCCCCCACGGGCAGCAGCTCCTGCCAGGTCACCTGCTCCTGTGTGGGCTCCTCTCCGTGGGCTGCAGATCCAGCCCAGAATCTGCTCCAGAGAGGGTCCTCCACAGGCCGCAGCCTCCATCAGTGCAGGTCCACTGGCTCCACTGTGGAACCCTGCTCCATCATGGTACTCCATGGGCTGCAGGAGAACAGCCTGCTTCACCATGGTCCTCACCACAGGCCGCAGGGGACTTCTGCTCCGGTGCCTGGAGCACCTCTCCCCCTCCTTCACTGACCTTGCTGCCTGCAAGGCTGTTTCTCACTCCTCTCACTCTCACTGCTGCTGTGAGTAGCAGCGCGTTTTTTTTTTTTTTTTTTTTTTTTTTTTTTTTTCCCCTTTCTTAAATATGATCTCACAGAGGCGCAAACAACATTGCTTATTGGCTCGGCTCTGGTCAGCAGCAGGGCCCTTACCTAACATGGGGCAGCTTCTAGATTCTTCTCATAGAAGCCCCCTGCTACCAAAAACCTTGCCACATAAATCCACTACAGTTGCCATAGTTAGATTGTTCTATAGACAATCCTTACACCAGAGCAACAACTACAATCACAGCTTGACCATTGTGAGACTTGTTTTATTTCCTGCTTGATTATCCAATAAGGACTAGGTGACTGCTCTGTGTTGTTTAAAATTACTTTTATACTAAGAAATTTTCCATACTGTAAGCTTTCTAAATATCTGAAGGTTTCAAAGGAAAAAAAAATAATAAAAAAAATCCATGTTCTAAGTGTTTTTATGCCTCATTTTTAGGTATCAGAATGTTGCTGGTGTGCTCATCTGAAATGCTGGTGCTTTTTTAAGTGTCTATTTTTGATTGTCTCGCTGTGTTAGTCCTGATACATAGTATTAAAGAGGTACTTCTTTGGAATGTCAGTCTCAAATTAGAGAAGGATCCATAATACTGTTCTTAATGGAGCAGCTTTCAAATTGTGATATGTAAATCTGTCACTTGTATACTAAGTGCAAGGAAAAGATTTGTGTAAAACTTTATATTTAGGAATTATTAACATGATTTTTAAAAGTGCTGTAAAAATGCATAATACCGATTTATGAAGCCAAGTTTTTGCTAGAGCTGATGTTTAAAATTATTTCTAAATTCTTTTTTTTTTTTTTTTTTGGGGGGGGGGGGGGGAGGGGGGTGAGCAGGGATGGGACCAGTATGGTGCTTTTAAAAAACCCTAGGGAAAACATATAATTCAAACATTTAAAAATGTATATTTTGGACATATATTTTAAAAAAATATGAAAGAAAAAGTATGTTACAGTTCTGCCGTGCCATCTGATACTGATGACAAAGGACTGATAGATTTTTCTTAGCAGATTATACGAGAACTCAGATGGCACATTAGGAATTCACATTTTCTAAATGCATGTAACAAAACTCCCACATAAACAGAAAAACAATGTAAAGACATCCTCCTTAAATCTCCCTCTACTTTGTTACATCTGCATAAGACTGTCTTTTTATAGTTGCATCTCTGTAGTATCCATATAAATGTATGAAATATATGTTGTATCTTATTTAAAAAAAAATCACATAATTACTGTAATCAATGACTAAATGTTCCCAGATTGAATCAGTAGTCCTTTCCTTCTCTATACACTCTGAATACCAGCCTTAAAAGATATTTTCATGACTGTACAAGTAGATGTATTATATGGCAAAGCATGGAACATTAGCAAAAGAAGTCTTTCTTTCATTACTTCAACACTAGCTTGTTTTTAGGGTGCCTTGCTTGTATTGTAGTGATATTTTGTCTTTCTACACAGTTTTCTGAATTCCTATGTGTGGGAATTCTACTTATTTCAAATAGTAAATCTGAGTAAGGATCCTCTATCCTTACTGCCCTTATTATTCGCAAAGTAAAACTGGTTATGACTCTTGAGAACAAAAAAGTATAGCAAAGCTATTGCCATATTCCATGCATGATATTTCCCTCCTTTCCTTTTCCTTTTCCTTTTCCTTTTGCCTTTTCCTTTTCCTTTTCCTTTTTCCTTTTCCTTTTTTCCTTTTCCTTTTTCCTTTTCCTTTTCCTTTTTTTCCTTTTCCTTTTTTCCTTTTCCTTTTCCTTTTCCTTTTCCTTTTCCTTTTCCTTTTCCTTTTCCTTTTCCTTTTCCTTTTCCTTTTCCTTTTCCTTTTCCTTTTCCTTTTTCCTTTTCCTTTTCCTTTTCCTTTTCCTTTTCCTTTTCCTTTTCCTTTTCCTTTTCCTTTTCCTTTTCCTTTTCCTTTTCCTTTTCCTTTTCCTTTTCCTTTTTCCTTTTCCTTTTCCTTTTCCTTTTCCTTTTCCTTTTCCTTTTCCTTTTCCTTTTCCTTTTTCCTTTTCCTTTCCTTTTCCTTTTCCTTTTCCTTTTCCTTTTCCTTTTCCTTTTCCTTTTCCTTTTCCTTTTCCTTTTCCTTTTCCTTTTCCTTTTCCTTTTCCTTTTCCTTTTCCTTTTCCTTTCCTTTTCCTTTCCTTTCCTTTCCTTTCCTTTCCTTTCCTTTCCTTTCCTTTCCTTTCCCTTTCCTTTCCTTTCCTTTCCTTTTCTTTTCTTTTCTTTTCTTTTCTTTTCTTTTCTTTTCTTTTCTTTTCTTTTCTTTTCTTTTCTTTTCTTTTCTTTTCTTTTCTTTTCTTTTTCTTTTCTTTTCTTTTCTTTTCTTTTCTTTTCTTTTTCTTTTCTTTTCTTTTCTTTTCTTTTTCTTTTCTTTCTTTTCTTTTCTTTGTTTCTGTGTTTTGTTTGGTTTTGTTTTGTTTTTAACTTGAATATTTCCACTGTTAAGAAAGTTGTAAGCAATTTGGAAAAATGAAATGTGGTTAATTTCTAATAGTATTTAACAGAGTAGGTCCTCAATACCAGACAAAAATGAGTACAAATTATGGTAGAAACTATACAAATAATTCAATAGTTTTAAAGCAAGAGATGACATGGTGAATAGGCAAAACACAACCAAATATGGGAAAAGTACAATATCCAGATACACAGTAGTGTTTGCAGGCATAAATCTTGTGGTTAGCTTATTTAGTTTTGTTTAGTTATCTACAGGGTGTAGGGAATTAGTTAAGAGGGAGTGGTCATATAGAAAGAAAGGGAAAACTATTTTCTGGGTAGAGGAACGTGACAAGGTATGATGCCAAGAACAAAAAATGCAAAGTTTACAGCATCCTAAAAGTCCAGTTCTGGGCTTCAAACTTCATTAAAGATTAAATATGGTGCTGATCTGTGGTACAATAGCAGGAACAATTCATAGATCGTGGCCTAAAAAACAAACAAACAACAACAACAAAAACAAACAAACAAACAAAAAACAACAACAAAAACTTTACAGATTGACATGGAAGGAAAGATGTAAAAGTTGGTGGTAATACACACCCAGAGAGATTTCTTTAATTTGAGAAGTCTTTCTAATAAGAAGAACAGAGAATGATTAGAATAGATTGCCTGAAGAGGTTGTGGAAAGGCTCTCATCATTTAAGAACAGGTTGCATAAGTTTCTGTCAGGTATCATATATTATGTAAGTCATGCCAAGAAGCAGAAGACCAAAATCTTCTGATGCTTGCCTTGGTATTCCATGCTTCTATGTTTCCCCATTACATAAAGATGAAGTCAACAGCTGATAATATACTGAGTTAGACATATATATCAATTGAATGCTTCTTATAGTAAGAGACTACAAGCTGGGTAAGCTGAGATGCTTAGGTATGTTTGAGCTGAACTGAAGTGAAATATTTATGTCCCCCGTTGATCTGGTCAAGAAGTCTGCTATCTGCCTTTTTTTCTCCCTCTAGCTCTTTTTCTTCTGACTACCAATTAAATCTTCAGCTGCTGAAAATAATCCTGATTAAATTTCTGCAAGAAAAGTTTTAATATATATCAATCCATACTTCCTTTCAAAAATATTATGTTGGAAACTTCCTAATCATTCCTCTTTACAGGTTAATGCAATGATCTTCTGCTGTTTAAGTTTTGTAGGAACATTTTTGTTGTGAACTTTCCCAAAGGAAAGAATACACAGAAGAGAATAGAAAATACCCAATCTATAGCAAATGTTTTTAAAACATTTCCCTCCTCATCTTTCCTGTAGGCCCCTTTAAGCACTGGAAGACCATTATAAGGTCTTTCTAGAGCTTTCTTTTCCTTAGGCTGAACAACTCCATCTCTGTCATCCTGTCTTCATAGTGCTCCATCTCTCTGATCATCCTTGTGGCCCTCCTGTAATAGGATGTCTATCTTGTGCTAAGGGGTCCCAGAGCTGACCACAGTGCTCCAGGTGGGGAATAGGATAGGATAGGATAGGATAGGATAGGATAGGATAGGATAGGATAGGATAGGATAGGATAGGATAGGATAGGATAGGATAGGATAGGATGGGATGGGATGGGATGGGATGGGATGGGATGGGATGGGATGGGATGGGACGGGACGGGACGGGACGGGACGGGACGGGACGGGACGGGACGGGACGGGACGGGACGAATTAGAATAGAAGAGAATAGAATAGAATAGAATAGAATAGAATAGAATAGAATAGAATAGAATAGAATAGAATAGAATAGAATAGAATAGAATAGAATAGAATAGAATAGAATAGAATAGAATAGAATAGAATAGAATAGAATAGAATAGAATAGGAGTATTCTATAGAATACTCTCTCTATATAATATATATATAGTATATATAGAGTATATATATATTTCTATATATAGAATATTCTATAGAATAGAATAGAATAGTTCAGTTGAAAGGGACCTTCAAAGATCATCTAGTCTGTCTGACCCTTTTGATCTATCTAAAAATTAAAACATGTTAAAAAGGACATTATTCAATTGCCTCTTGAACAAGGCATGGGTCATCAACCCAATCTAAGAAGCCTGCTTTAGTGTTTGACCACCCTCACAGTTATGATTTTTTTTTCTGAATGTCTCCTGGTGCACCAGGAGAAATGTGCCATTTCCATGTGTCTAGTCATCCGTCACCAGGGACCAGCACCTTCCTCTCTACTTCCCCTCCTCAAGAAGAAATTGTAAAGAATAATAAGGTTGCCTCTTAGCCTTCTTTTCTCCAGACTAGACGGCCTAAGTGTCCTCAGGCCCTCCTCACAGGATATGCCTAACAGCCCTTAGTTATGTGAAAGTGTAATTTCAGTGGAGAAGTTCAGTTTCTTACAACTGATTCTCCCAGGGATTTCTTTAAGACTATTTGGAGAACAAAATGTTGATTCCACTTGTAGACTATAAACAGACATCATACATTACTATTTTTTTTCCTTCTAGAAAGCATTCCACATATTTTAACAGATGGAGTACCAGTATTGCAGATCTTAACACTATGTTTTATGACATCATAACGTTTAGGTGAATATTCTCTCTTAAAAATGGTCAAAGTAAAAATATAATCATATAGCCTGCATGTGGTGAGACATGTCCATGTGACATACAACAAACATGCAAACATCAGATTTATGCACTGAGTTAGTTGTGGAGAAGTTGTTTTTTTTTGTTTTTTTTTTCCCCCAGCTGTGATTGTGATTTCTGTTAATTTAAGAAAAAGCTTCAAGATTTCTAAGTCTGAAAAATCTGTTTTACAATCTGTTTGGTAAATGAAAAAAATTATTTCTAATTTGTAAAAATAAGCATATAAGTTTAGCAGTGTTTTGTGTCAACACTTGTTATAATTTCATAGGCAAGCACCAGAATTTGCAATTACCAAAACACTATAAACTGAAAGATAGTTGCAATATAATTTCACTTTGAAAACTGATTGCTTAGTCTGCCCTGATCTTCTTGCATCTTTTATACCACTGCCAAAGTAGGGTGTCTACTTGCTCTTTCCATGCATATATTTTTTTTTAAATAAAAAGTTTCCCTTTGCAATAAGTTATTGCAAATAAGTTATTAAAGGAGGTGATATGAAAATACAGTTTTTCCTCTATCAATCTGCACCCCAAATACTTCTACTTAAGTTACTCAATTATGAGAAAACAAAAGCAAAACAAAACGAAAACAAACAACAACAAAACACAACAAATCAGCTTATCCTTATCCACTTTGTTCTTGGATATTTTAATGATGAACCGTAGGTCTATAAGGACTTATAAAATTGTAAGATACCTCAAAAAACTGAAATCACAACAATGACCTAAGAAAATTTTTCTGGAATGGAAGATACTATTAACCTTTCAGAAAACTTTTTTTTTTTTTTGGTAGGAAATAAGTTTAGCCATTAGTAAAGATTTTCTGAAACTAAAATGTTAAAAGTTGAAAAGTCTATCAGTTTTGACTGATAGGAATTTATCTTGAGAAAAATATAGTTTTTTTATTAGAAATGCTAAAAATCTTATTAAACAATACCAGCCTAAAGGGAAGAAGTGAAATTAATTTATATTTATAATTATAATAACTGAGTATGTAAATTATTTTATCACTCATTTGACAAAGTAGGGACTGCTCCCTGATAACAGATAATGCTGCAGACCTGTGCAAGCAGTTACCAGCAAATTAGCAGAAACAGAGAATTTAAAGGAAAGATCTAGAACTTGTAACCTCATTGTGTTTAGAATTTTTGCAGTTCCTTTGGAAAATGAATAATAGAGGAAAATAAGGTATATCTGCATATTTATCTCTATATTATCACATACTTATTTGCCTTTGGCCATTTTTCCTGCAATCTTGCTTTCTCTGCTTTGAATGCTTAGCTTGTTGAAGGAAGGTCATATACTTTCAAAGGCATATACCTTCAAAGTGTGATCTGTAACAACTTTTGGGCATGTAATTAAAGCACGTAATTAACAAGCACGTAATTAAAACTTTCTTCAGTCAGCTCTCAATGGAAAAATAGTGGGACCTATGGGCTTGTTGGCTCTCTCCTTTAGTAAAAAGCTCCAGGAGGAAGTTGCTTAAACACATAGGGCTTGGGAAAAATGCTAGAAATATACCCCCAGTATCTTTGGCCTAAATGAATGTGGCCAGACTTTCCACAGAGTTATCCATCATTCTGAAGTAAAGTCTCTTTGTTAATAACTGTGTTTTTCCATTTGGAAGCCAGAAGCACAGAAAGTTCAAAGGGCTTGTCCCAAATTACTTAAGGATTTTCTGGTGTATCCGTGAATTAAATTAGAAACTGGCATCCAAATTCACTACCTTAACTGTAAATCTTGTCTTCCATTTTTGCTCTTATGAAGGAAAGATATTACTCCCTTATCTTATTGTTATCTTCTGTGAATGCATCCTCATCATTTTCACTGAATATTTTATCTTTTTGTTTCTTTTTATTTAACATCTTTAGCAACATTTAAGGGCTATTTTGTCTTTAGTATTCACTGGCAAAACTGTATCTATCTCCTCTTCCTGGTGAATATTTTAGCTGTTGCTGAATTTTCTGTTTCTTCCAATAAGGACAGTGTATCCTTACCAAGGGATCCTCAAAGTAATGTGGACACATTATTCACAGCTATAATTTCCTACAGTTAGTAAATGAATCATTTTGGAAATAACAGCAATATAAATGCTTACTTTTAATTGTTACCTATCTGTAGGTGTCTATTTCTCCTTTGTAAAGAATATGGTAAAACACATACAACACAAAACTGTTAGAAGCCCACAGTATTTTCTCCAATTGCTGCAAATGAGTTAGCTTTACTTTAAGGGTTAGGAATTTTATTAAATATGGTTTAGATAAGCCTCAGCAAATTATTTATTGGGTAATAATCCTTAAAACAAATTTACTTTTGCTGGTGGTTGACCAGTTGTATCTGTTTAATAAACCATTCATAATAAAATAAGTACAGGCATAAATGCTGCATAAACATCAAGCAAGCCATTTTAAATTAACATAATCATCTAACACTTGATTTGATTCAGTTATTATAGCAACCCCTCACAAGAAAAGAAAGTCAACCATGATTATTTTGTTTGTTTTTATTTTGTATATCTACTTCTTGTAGGTTTGTTGGGAAAATATTTATGTAATAATAAGGTAATGAAATTAACTTGTAAGTCACAGATTTGATGGGTGCATATTTTTGCCCTAGGTATGTGTATATTCCAGCTGCCATCTGTTATTATTTTGAAAATTAACTTTGTAAGGAGGACCTACTCTTGGCTTCCAAGAGTTAGTTCTTCTGAGCTTTCACATGATCACCCAATATGATTTACCCAACAGCTGTGGTGATTCACTTACCTTATACAAATAAAGATAATAATATCTTACCTATATTTAGTCACAGTCTATTAGAAAGCCACTGAATTTTCTTTTTGTGTAGTAGCCACATTACCTTTCATAGGCTAGATACATCCCATTCAAATAGCTCATCTGCTCTTCTTATCTCCTGACACTCTGCTTTGGAGAGTACAAAACTCTGCAGTTCTTTCTAATTATGACCCCATTTCTGAAATCTAGCATATGTTACTAAATTGCAGGAATCACATGTCACTTTGTTAATGTTAGGTCAAGTGAGATTGTTTGCATATTCTTGTCAGAAGATACTTCTAGTTTGATTCTGTGATATTGTCCCTGCTAGTTGTCCTAGCGGTTGCAACATACTGCTGTCATGAGCATCCAAATGATGTTGTTGCCCCAGATTTTGCATCACTGATTTTGATGTAAAAATAATTTAGCATTGTTCTTTTTATAGGTTGTGTTTACAGTAAAAAATAAATGTAGATACAGACCACATTTTATAAAGTATATAATCACAGATCTACTAGCTTTACCATGGAGGGGAAGGAAGGAAAGGGGGGAAAACATAGAAATATTTTAGAAGTTGTCTTTTCATATGGGAAGAGGTTCAGTGTGAAGTATGCATTAAAAAAATAAATAAATAGAAAATTCAAGGCAGAAAAGAGTCTATTATACAATTTGATTAAGTGATCAAATTGGGGATCTCATCAATGTGTATAAATACCTGAGGTGTGGGAGACAGAGGGATTTGGCCAACCTCTTTTCAGTGGTTTGTGGGAACAGGACAAGGGGTAATGGCCACAAAATGGAGCACAGGAAGTTCCGCACCAACATGCGAAAGAACTTCTTCACGGTGAGGGTGACGGAGCACTGGAACAGGCTGCCCAGGGAGGTTGTGGAGTCTCCTTCTCTGGAGATATTCAAGGCCCGTCTGGATGCCTACCTGGGCAGCCTGCTATAAGGAACCTGCTTTGGCAGGGGGGTTGGACCTGATGATCTTTCGAGGTCCCTTCCAACCCCTACAATTCTGTGATTCTGTGATTCTGTGAAAAGTAATAGAACTTAATAAATTTTATCTGGCATCTCAATCATGAAAATAAATAGAAACATTTTACCATTTTCTCTTCAATATCAAGTAGCACTTCAAAGACTTGACTCAGGTAAATACTTATTGACAAAACAACAACAAGAAGGCATCATTAAGTGAATTTATCTAGACAGACGTAGTAATAGTCAGATCCTTTATAAAGATCATTTTAACTTGTGGTTAAAATGACAATACTGACTTAGGAACTCACTTTGTTTCATTATGTTTACCCTAAGTATTTTTCAGTGTTTGCACATAGGTTCAGAGAAATGGTCATGGTCATATGGTGTATTGTTTTCTTCCAAGAAAGTTGTCCAGAGGGGAAATGTATAATTCTTCTTGGTATCTGTCTTTAGTAATCATTTGTGTTTCTAATAAAGTGAAACAATATGCTAAGATTTTAACAAGTCTGTTTCACAGTTTTTTTCTGTGTGCATTAAAGCAAGTAATCATGTTTCTATGTGAATATAGACAGTATTATTAGGGGAAAATAAAAATTAAAAAAAAAAAAAACAAACTCGGAGTGCTGTAGAACCAAATGTCCAAATCTTGTGGTTAATTTCATATACTTCATTAATTTACATGAATTAGTGAGTTTTTAGTCAATCTACTAAGATTTTTCTGTGTCTTGCAGTACTTCTCGCAGGGAGAAAAACAGCCAGAGAATGCAGGATTAGGTCTATGTAACCTGGAACTGGAAAAGGTTCTTGTAGAGAATGATTCTGTATCCCATTTCATTTAGTTCTGGCACTAAGTTAAAGGAATCTGTAAGGAAATTGACAGAGTTTTCTTAATATATTTAAATTAGAGCACAGCTTGTTAGCAGTTCATGTCTGCCAGTTAGCACCATGTTGTGGTGGTTTCACACTGATGGCTAGCTAAACTCCACAACACTGCTCTCTCACTCCCCATCCTCAAAGGAACAGGAGGAGAATATATGAAGAAAATGGGCTCAAGGGTTGAGATAAGGACAGGGAGATCATTCAACAATTACCGTCATGGGCAAAACAGACTCAGCAAAGAGAGTTTAATATAAGTTACTGTATACTAATAATAGAGCAGTAAGAAAACAAAGCTAAACTAAAAACACTTCTCCCACATCCACCCTTTTCTACCTCCTCCCCTCAAGTAGCACAGGGGAATAAGAAATGAGAATTAAGGTCAGTTCATAATGCTTCACCTTTGATGCTCCTTCATGGTCACCCTCTTCCCCTGATCCAGTGTGGAGTCCCCACCACAGAATGCAGTCCTTCCTGAACTGATCCTTCCCAGAGGCAGCAATTCTTTAAGAACTGCTCCAACATGGATTTATACCATGGGATCCATCCTGCAGGAACAAATTGTTCTGGCATGGGTCCCCCATGGACAGCAGCTCCCATCAGACCTCCTGCTCCACCATGGGCTCCTCTCTACAAGCTGCAGCTCTAGGTCTGCTCCTGTGATGGTTTTCCATAGGCTGCAGCCTTTTTCAGGCCACATCCACATGCTCCACTGTGGCCTCCTCCATGGGCTGCAGGGAGACAGCCTGCTCCACCATGGTCCTCCTTATGGAGGAAGGAGGAAGGAACTGTAGGGGAACTTCTGCTTCCAAAGCTGTAGCACCTCCTCCCCTCGTTCTTCACTGACTTTGTTGTCTGCAGGGTTGTTTCTCTCAACATTTTCTCACTTCTCTCTCCCAGCCGCTGTTGTTGTGCAACAGCTTTTTACCTATCTTAAATCTGCTCTCGCAAAAGCAAAACCAGTGGCATGTCACTTTTGGAGCCCATATGACCTGTCTCTGCTTTAATATGGGGCAGCTTCTTGTCTCTTCTCACAGAAGTCACCACTTCATCCCCCCACTACCTAAACAATGCCACATAAGCCCAATACATGTGTACATGGGTAGTGTTTCGTCTCACTTCTGATATGTATGTATGTATCACTATTTAAAAAGTTAAATTTGTTTTATATTATATTTTTTAGCAAAAGACATGCCATGAATATATAAATCAAAAAATTGAAATGCAAAGTTGAATTTCCTAAATTAATACTATAGTTCTTCTGATACTAGTAAATATATAAGACTTTATTTTGTTTCTTAGATGGAAGCCTTGGAAATCTTCTAGCCTGCCTATGCTGTTGATGAAGATTTGCCAAAATCTCATGATGCTTCAGAAACTGAGAGACCTGGGAAGACGGTGCAGGCAGCTGAGCAGGCCCTGCCTCAGATCTGGAGAAAACAATAGCAGCGTTTAGAAAGGGCTCAAACTAAGCTGATAAACACTACCTGGAGAGGGTATGAAGAGGCTTATAATAAGTAATGAGATTCGTTATTGAATAAAGTACAATCATGTTAAGAAACTTTATGCATAAGTTCCATGAAAGTTAATGTACATGTTTGACATTAACACACCATCATATTTAAGTCTGTGGAGGGAAGTACAGTAAAAAAATTGATTGAGATTAAATTTCTTGTGGTGAGACACTGTATGAAATATCTCCTGGAATGTAAAGAATTTAGAATAAATAATGATATTCAAGGCAGGCATGGGGGGGGGGGGGGGGGGTGGAGGGGTGTTGTTGCGGGGGGGAGAGGAAATAATGGTTATGTCCAAAGTTATTATGAAGGTAAGTAATTTATAATGGTTACACTCCAGACATGTTTCAAGCAAACACTAATCAAAGACTGAGGGTATAGAATTGTAACAGAGGTCTTCCTTGTCTGAGTTTCAGTGGTAATAAATTAAAAAAAAAAAAAAAAAAAGGGAAATACTTAATTTAACGATAAAGGAGTAACACAGTTTGAGTTTTGCAATGTTTTATTAAATATGGGTAATTCACAGTCCTGTATGTTAGCATGTTAGCAACATTAATTATGTAATGGCAACTTGGGGGGGGGGGGGGGGGGGGGAGGAAGAAGAAACAATTTTTTTCTATGAGATCAGTCTTTGCAGAAAATTACAGTGAACAATTACTATAATGCAGATTTCTTGCAAATTCCTTACAGCAGGGAGTTAGTTTCTGAAAGAATACCAAAGCAGCAGATAGTAGAATCAAGACTGAAGAAAATGAACTGCATTGTGTAGTTTTACAGTTATTCCGTTCTGTTTTGTCAAAAGGGAAGGAAAGTGCTCTCAGAATTCTTGGGAATGGGGGAAAAGAGCCCCTAAAATTACTTATAATCTACATTTCTATTTGACCTGTAAATAGATTCTTATTCTATTTAGAGGATGATAATCTGTATCTAGGAGGATCTTCCTTCTCCTTCTCCTTCTCCTTCTCCTTCTCCTTCTCCTTCTCCTTCTCCTTCTCCTTCTCCTTCTCCTTCTCCTTCTCCTTCTCCTTCTCCTTCTCCTTCTCCTTCTCCTTCTCCTTCTCCTTCTCCTTCTCCTTCTCCTTCTCCTTCTCCTTCTCCTTCTCCTTCTCCTTCTCCTTCTCCTTCTTTCTCCTTCTCCTTCTCCTTCTCCTTCTCCTTCTCCTTCTCCTTCTCCTTCTCCTTCTCCTTCTCCTTCTCCTTCTCCTTCTCCTTCTCCTTCTCCTTCTCCTTCTCCTTCTCCTTCTCCTTCTCCTTCTCCTTCTCCTCCTTCTCCTTCTCCTTCTCCTTCTCCTTCTCCTTCTCCTCTTCCTTCTTCTCCTTCTCCTTCTTCTCCCTTACTCTTCCCTGAAGAGAAAAATTTTCAGTCAGATTAACTACCAGGAAAGAGTTTTTGAAGGTTCTTGCTATGAGGACAGAATTCCATTCTCTTATGTTCCGTAACTGTGTCACTTATGTTTTGCTTTTCCAGCTCAGATTTTTCAGGAAGATAAACTGAAAGTTTTAAATAGAAGCTAAGTTCCCTTGTCCTACATCATATAGTAATTCTGATTTGTATATGCTAGTCCATAAGATATGAAAGATATAAAATATATATTATACTGTTACAAAATTTTCTATTTTCTTGCTATATACACAAAAGTATAAAAAGAAAGAAGATATAGTATTATTTTTTCACTTTTATGACACCATGTTGTCAGATATTGGTTTACTCTATTTCACATACTATTTAGAAAAGAATGGAAAGTATTTAAAGCTTTATAAGTATGTTTTAGAATATGTGTGTTGTCAAAGAGTCAGGTTTAAAGCCTCCTGTACCTGGAGGCACAATTTGAACATTGTAATCATGTTGTCCCCATTGGGGCCTTAAAAACAAGGCTGTTGACACATTGCAATGAGTTCATTCAGAAATAATCCTCTTTGTGTGTAGCTGATCAAGAATATGCTATGTGACATTAATAATAAGCTTCTATACTGTTTCTGGGCTTGTGAATCTGACTATCTTCAGCAAAAAATAGGGGAAAATATACTATGGCTTTCTCTCAGAACAGTTTTAATCTGAGATTTAGATCAGATAAAACAGCTGTTTTTTATTATTTATTTATTTATTTATTTATTTATTTATCCTGAAGAAAATATAGTGGCTTATTCAGTCTTTCTTCAATTATTTTATATGTTTTAGCATGGCTTTTTGGATAAAAGGAGCTTGTGTGCTGCATAACAGAGGCCAGTTCTTGAAATAATTCTTGGTAATTTACCAAATGCTTCATAATAAGTTATAAAACTCATCCCAAAGTATTAATGGAGAAAAAATTAATAACACTTTGCTTGTCTTGCTTTTCAATGGAAAATAATAATGAAAATTTAATTAAAAAAAAACAACACTGTGGGTCACTCCAAAATGTTAGGAGCAATTAAATGTTATTTAATGTGTGTAGCATTATTACCACATATTCGGTTAGCTGCACATTGTAGAAACACAATAAGGTTTAGAATTTATGAGAGGATGGGGAGAGGGAATGAAACTGTAGGGTAAATCTCTGAAAAAAAAAAAAAAAAACAAACATAAAGAGTCGGGATGAACTTTCAGAAGAAGCTGACTTGTATGCAGACTTTCCTTTGGTAGGATTACAGATGAGCACTGAAAAGAGAGAGAAAATCAATCTGATTCCCAAAGAAAGCCATGCATAAAAAAGTATCATTTGCTCAAGAAAGAAAAGGGAGAGTGTGGAAGGGAGGGGTGAAGAGGGAAGCACTCTGCTATTTCTATCAGTATCTCAGAAATAGGCTTTTATTTCTTGATTGTACCCCATGCTAATGTGGATAAAGGAAGCAAAAAATCATCAAGGCAAAGATTTCAAGAAACAGTCTACATCATTCAGCCTTCCTGTGAACACGAACATGGACAGAATATTAAGAAGAAAAAATGCTGTCATTAATAAGCTACAAGGAAGTACATGCACACAGAGTACTTCAATATTCACTCTTCTACCATGAGGATGTAAAGGCTCTAGTTACAATATTAAGAACCAAAGAGTCTGTCCACAGATGCTGCACAGGAACCATAACACTGAATAGGGAAGGGAACAGAAGTGAGGGGGGCAGAGGAGGGGGGAAGTAGAGACTGTAAATTTACAAAGCTGTTACAGCTAAGTAACTGTGCTCAGTGTTTTGAAAACGTACCTGCTAATAACACAGTGCAATGCTCAGGTGGATGTGTGAAGTCCCTAAGCTAATTGGTATGAAAAACAGTATGAATTGTAAGCCTGAAAAAAATGAAAAAGTAGTGAAAAGGCATAAATCACTCCACAGTAAGTCACTGAATTTGTCTATTTTTAGCACATTTTGGATATGAATATGAATTTTTGAATATGAATTTCATTTAGTTCTTGTGACTGACTCCAAATAGTAAGGAAATATATATATATATATATTAAAAAGAAATGCAAAGTTTATGTGGAAGTACTAGATTTGATAAGTTTGACACCAGGTGACTACAGAGGAGCTACCTTGTAGCCACATGAAAACCTAACCGTTTTAGCCTAACCAATGATTATAGTAACATGCTCCTGAGAAGTGTAAAAAGGGGTTGCTTTGGTTTCTGTTCCTCTCTCTTTTCTCTGTTTTGCTACACCTAGTTAAAGGTCTAAAGAATTAGAATTTTTAATATCCTGAGGCAAATCATTGCAGTTTTAACAACATGCTCATGTGAAGGAAGATCTTCTATTTTTATTTTTATTTTTTTTAGATATATTCCCAGGAATCTGTCCTTTCTTCCTTCATGAAGAAATAACGCTGATGTTAAGCATCCTAAGCACTTTGAATCTAGGAGTAAAAATTATGTGACCTTAAATATTCCATTTTGCAGTAAGAATATGATTTTATTTTAATATTTTATTTTATTATTTTATTTTATTTTATTTTATTTTATTTTATTTTATTTTAATTTTATTTTATTTTATTTTATTTTATTTTATTTTTTATTTTATTATTTTATTTTATTTTATTTTAATTTAATTTTATTTTATTTTATTTTATTTTATTATTTTTTTATGATGAGTATCAAGAACTTTCCCTACAATCAGGATGATTATGGCATTTTGTGTTTGTACTGGAGAGTAGCAAATGAAAGAAAAAGGAACGTTCATTGTGGAAAGAAAAAAAAACTTGGCTTTGGAGAACATCTGTTTCACACTTCTCTCATGAATGCACCTTGAATGAAGAGCAATGGATCCACAAAGCTGTAATGGCCACGCTGGGGACATTTCCATGCCAAGATGGCATAGCAAGTCCTGGCGTGAAATTAACTCAGACTTGCCATTTAGAAGTATTTGTTGGGTTCTCATATCTAACAGAAAATAAAGGAGATATTGTGGTAGGAGATTAATATTTCACACACCTGTTGACAAATACAGCTTTCAGGGGAAAATAATTTATCTTCCTTCTTCCCAGTGGAAAATAAATAATTCAGGGTTTGTGGCTGCTAAAGAGAAAGTTTAGATAGATGTTTTGTCTTCAGAGAAGACTGAAGTAGGTATAAAATGTTTGCATGGGTGTGTTTTTTAAATTTAATTTTCTCAGCCTGAGCTAGAGTAGGAAGGAAAAAGAAAAGTATTGCGAATAATAATTATGTTATTCATTTCACACATTTAGGGGATAACCTTTACTTGATAACAAGGAAGAAGTAGTACATACAGTATAGTAAAAACTGTACTTTCTTTTGCTATGACTATTGATATCCAATGTATCTGCTTAAATACTTAGGCTCTTTTTACATTTATGTTCTTTGTGAATAAATTAAATAGTGAAACTTTTATAGTCAGTGTTTAATATATTTTATGAAACAAAGTGAAGTTTAATGCAAGGTAGATTTTACACTCCACATAATGGGCTTCAAATATAATAAGATATTAAACCACTTGGAGGACTTCAATGAGATTGAGTTGTCTGAGTTTTCTAAATTTGTTTTATCATGGCATGGATCAGTTTTAGAAACAGTTCAGAAAAATCTGCCTGGATAACAATAGTTTGTTTCTGATTTTTCTATTAAATCCGTGAATTAGAAACAGGACTATAAAGCAAACCAAAGTATTTTGCAACTCTCAGAGCATCATTTGCCACAATAAACTCTTAATGTTAAGAGTCTAGTAGAAGGTTTTAGGAAATATCTGGATTTAAATTGCACTTTAGCCATTAAAAATATATTTATGCCACATATATACTCTGTATATCTTCTTCATTAAAAATAGACTTCAAATATTTATTGTCATTTCAGAACTATGAAATAAAGTAAATGAGGTTCTGTAAAGTCTTGCTTTGTTCTCTTAGTTGACAAAGATGATGGCCTCATGAGGGAAACAGAGTCAGTTAATTTTGCTAACAATAAAGTATATACCAAAGACAAATTACTGTCAACCTAGAAAATGCTTATCAGGGGAAGCTTTTGTTATTTATATCTGGAAAATATCTCCATGTTATTAATAGAAGTTTGTACTTTGATTTTTCTCTTAACTGATGTTAATAAGGGACGACAGATAACATTTAACATAAGGAAAACTCAAATTTTTATTTGTATTTTTATTTTTAAATTATTTTTATTTTTTAATGTATTTCAAAAAATTCATTTCATAATCCTGGTTAAGGCGAAAGAGAAAGGAATATTTTCTTTCTTAATTAGTAATTAAAATTATGTGTTATATGCAACATCATCCTCGGGATTAAACACTCCAAAGAAACTGTTGAACATACAGATGGAACATCAGAAAAGAAAAACTGATTGTATTGCAAATTGTTTTATATGCAGAAAGGAGGAAGAATAAGTGGGGAATGGTTTCATTCAGAAAAAACGTAACTTAGTCTAAAACAAATACTAAAAAATCACTTCCCAAAACAACCAAACACAACTTGACACATCTTTTATTTTATTATGACATAAATTACTGACCAGGAGGCAGTGTGGTGACCTATGCTCGCAGCCATGGCATCAAGAGGTGTCATTGTGAGAAACCAGAAAAAACACAGAAATTCCATCAATGACTGAGTGGACCCACTTTTTATGTGGAAAAAGAGAAAAAAAAAAAAAGGAAAAAAAGGAAGAAAGGAAAGAAAGAAAAAGAAAGAAAGAAAGAAAAAGAAAGAAAAAGAAAGAAAGAAAGAAAGAAAGAAAAAAGAAAGAAAGAAAGAAAGAAAGAAAGAAAGAAAGAAAGAAAGAAAGAAAGAAAGAAAGAAAGAAAGAAAGAAAGAAAGAAAGAAAGAAAGAAAGAAAGAAAAAGAAAGAAAGAAAGAAAGAAAGAAAAAAAGAAAGAAAAAAGAAGGAGGGAAGGAGGGAAGGAGGGAAGGAAGGGAGGAAGGGAGGAAGGGAGGAAGGGAGGAAGGGAGGAAGGGAGGAAGGAAGGAAGGAAGGAAGGAAGGAAGGAAGGAAGGAAGGAAGGAAGGAAGGAAGGAAGGAAGGAAGGAAGGAAGGAAGGAAGGAAGGAAGGAAGAAAAAGAAAGAAAGAAAAAAGACCTATTAGTTACTAGATAAATGTAACAACAAGGTGGGTACTCTTTTGGTTTTATTTTACCTTTCTGTTTGTTTGTGTGTTTGCTTTTTTTCTTTTTCAAATGTTTTATACCTTATAATCACCAAAATCTGAAGAGACTTAAACACTGGAAAGTGTATAAAATGTATGAAGAAGCTAGCTGGATGACAGATATTTCAGCTGGGAACTACAATTTTGTGCACTATTAAGACAGAGGTTAGTGGGCTGAGCACGGGTTGTCTAGCACTGAAGTTCATTTATTATTGGACTGCATGCTGTAACAACAACTTAATTTGCAAAGAATAACATGCCAGGGAAAGCCAGTGGTGGTGCTCTTATTCCATAATAATGTGTGCACAGAGATTACATTTACAATATTAAGACACAGTATAAATAGTTTTTTTATTCCAGGAACAAGAGTTGGAAATATTCTCATGTAGAACCAACTAAGAAAACCCAAGGATTTTGCAATGTTGTCTTAAGATACACAATGCTAATATTTGTATTCCACATGTGTTTACAACCACAAAGTTTTTAGGTGTTACATGACATCATTCATGTCCTGAATATTCTTCCTCACAATGAGAAGTTATGGCAGTTTGGTGAAGTTCCCAATGAGTGAAAAACTGGAAATATAGCCCCCATTTTTAAAAAAGAGAAAAAAGGAAGACAAGAGGAAAGGAACTACATGACAATCAGTCACACCTCTGTCTGACAAGACCATGGAGCAGATCCTCCTGGAAACTATGCTAATGCCCTGGAGAACAGAGAAGTTACTGGTAACAGCCAACATGGCTTCACTAAGAGCAAGTCATGCCTAACAAATTTGGTGGCCTTTTATGACAGGGCTACAGTGTTGGTGGATAATAGAAGAGCAACAGATGTCATCTACCTGTATGTGTGCAACGGATTTGACACTCTCTTGCACAATATCCTTTTTTCTAAATTAGAGAGACGTGTATTTGACAGATGAACCACTTGGTGGGTAAGGAATCGGCTGAATCATAGAATCATTAAGGTTGGAAAAGACCTCCAAAATCACATGGTCCAACCATCCCCCTACCACCAACATCACCCACTAAACCATGTTCCTAAGCACCACCTCCAACCTTTTCTTAAACACTCCCAGGGACGGTGACTCCACCAGCTCTCTGGGCAACCCATTGCAACCTTGTGCATCACTTGTTTTGTATATTATTATTATTATTGTTGTTGTTGTTGTTGTTGTTATACCTTGTTGTGGTTTTACCCATCTGGCTGCTAAGCACCACACAGCTATTCACTCGCCCTCTCACACCCTTAATGGGATGGGGGAGAGAAGCAGGAAAAAAATGAAAGCTTGTGGGTTGAGATAAAGATAGTTTATTAGAACAGAAAAGAAAGAAAATAATAATTACTATTATAATAGTATTAGTACTAATAATTTGTATAAAATAAGTGTTGCACAATGCAATTGCTCACCACCTGCTGACCGATGCCCAGCCTACCCCCAAGCAGCTGGTCCCCCCACCCTGGCCAGCCCCCCCATATTAACTGTTCAGCATGACGCCATATGGTATGGAATACCCCTTTGGCCAGTTTGGATCAGCTGTCCTGGTTCTGTGCCCTCCCATCTCCTGCTGCACCCCTAGCCTGCCCGCTTGCAGGACAGTGTGAGAAGCTGAAAAGTCCTCAGCTTAGTGTAAGCCCTGCTCTACGGCAATTAAAACATTACTGTGTTATGAACATTATTCTCATTCTAAATCCGGAACAGAGCACCATACCAGCTACTGGGAGGAAAATTAATTCTAATCTAGCCAAAACCAGGACAAACCTTTATTTTCTGTACTATTAAATTGTCTTCATCTTAGATCATGAGGGATTATTTATGCTTGCCTTTTTTTTTTTTTTTTTTTTTTTCAGTTCTCTCCCCCATTCCCCTGTGGCAGGATCGGGGGGAGGATTTGGAGGGGAAGTAAGTGAACAGCTGTGCAGTGCTCAGCTGCCTGCTGGGTTAAATCACAACACTCAGGAAGCTCAACAAAGCCAACTCTAAGGTCCTGCACCTGGGTCAGGTAAATCCCAAGTATAAATACATGGTGGGAGAAGAACGTATTGAGAGCAGTTCTGAGGAGAAGGACTTGGGGGTGCTGGTGGATGAAAAACTAAACATGAGCCAGCAATGTGGACTTGCAGACAGAAATCCAATCACATCTTGGGCTACACTAAAAGAAGCATAACAGGTCAAAGGAGGTGATTCCCCCCTCTGCTCTGCTCTACTGAAACCCCACCTGGAGTTCTGTATTCAGCTCTGGGGCCCCCAACATAAGAAGGATTCACCTGTTGAAATGAAGAGGGCCACAAGTACAGTCAGAGGGCTGAAACACCTCTCTTATGAAGACAAGCTGAGAGTTAGGGTTGTTCAGTCTTCAGAAAAGAAGGCTCTGAAGAGACCTTTTAGTGGCCTATCACTACCTAAAGATGGCCTACAAGAAAGATGGAGTGTACTCCATCAATTTATCAGGGAGTGTACTGATAGGACAAGGGGTAATGTGTTTAAGATAAAAATAGCTGGATTTATTTCAGATATTTTGAAGATATTTCAGATATTTGCAGATATTTTGATATTTTGCCCAGAGAAGTTGTGGATTCCCCATCCTTGGAAGTGTTCAAGGCCAGGTTGGATGGGACTTTGAGCAACTTGGTCTAGTGGCAAATATCCTTGCCCATGGCAGGGGGGTTGAAATTAGATGATCTTTAATGTCCTTTCCAATCCAATCTATTATGATTCTATGTTTCTGAGAATAAAATGATAAATATATTTGTGGTGGTGGGCTTTAATGATGATTACACAAGATAAATATTAAGTTTTTGAAACAACATTTTAAAATGTGCTTTTCTGAAGAATGAAAGGGAAAAAAAAGAAAAAAAAACACTGATCGTTATTAGAAGTTTTCACTGCATCTCTACCTCTTACACTTCTCACGCTACTTTGTTCTGTAACCTTGTCAGAAGTAGAAGCTGACTTTCTTTTCTAGTTGTAGTGCATGTGAAGTGTATTTAAGTCCATTAAAAATGGTTATACATCAGAAGAGTGCTAGACGAGCTCTCTCATCACTCACTGGTGAAATTCTTGTTCTGTAGTTTAAACCTGTGATTAAGTAGCATCACCAAGACTGTGTAGACTGGAACTCTCTGGTCATAAATAAGGAGAAGGAAATACCAAGGTCTACTTTTAGCAGATGTACCACAAGCCACTGTTGCCCTGGTTACTAGTAAAAGCAAAGTGATTACAACAGAGTTAATAACAAAAGCACAAAGTCATTTAAAACTTTTTTCAGTTTATGAAAAATGTATAAAAATACCTTTCCAGCATATGGAAAGGCTTTAAAAAGAGCATAAATTATCCGTATCTGCCTTAATTTATAGAACTGCTTTGAGTGGAATTACTTGGAGAGCAGCATACACCACCATATACATGAGATTGATTTGGGTCCAATCATATTTGCATGCCATCAAAATACATGTGGGACATATGGTACAGAAAAGGTTTGATTGTGACTATATGGCAACATTGTCGCTACAGATACTTTGCCCAATTTCTAGTTAGAAGATGAGTTGGGTAAGATTTGCTATTATTTGATATGTCTATTAGTATGAGAGAAATAGGAATACTTACCAAGGAGAGGTGGGGCAATCCAGCCTGAATATTATAAGTTATCCTTTTGATTTGGATTCAGGATATCCTGTCTATAATAACTTCAAATATCAGCTTCTTATTCATATTCAATTTACTTCTACTTTCCATTATCTGATGCATCTAGGAGGGTCATGAAATTCTTTTGGTGGAGAAGATACAGTTTAACTTAGATACCTGATAGGACCTCAGTTGGAGAGGCATCTCCAAGGAATTTTCTGATCTTGTTAACTCTGATCTTGTAGAAAAATTATTTCATCTAAGAGAGAAAGGTTCCAACTGACTTGTCTTAACTGATATTTTATTTCCAAATTGTTCCATTGAAGAGGATGTGATTACTAAATATTACTTTCAGAGTAAAATATTACTCATTGTAGACTACAGCAAGGGAATCTGTCCTGTGTTCTTAGTATTTCTTCCTTTTGATTGAGAGGTAGGGAAACGCCATAAAAATGGTAAACCCGACCACACCACTCTGATATTTCTCACAGGAAATGTTTTTTACAGATATTAATGTCTATTAATGTCTAAATGGTGAAGCAAAAAAAAAAAAATCATTTTTCCCGCATTAACTTTTTAACATTCATGTGAGATATGAATCTGTTTGTCACATTTTGGCATATAATATATTTGACTTATAACTTATTACACTGTTACATAGCTGCATAGTCTGCCTTCAGGGCTCTATTTCACTCATATCAATTGATATTAATTGATATTAATAAGGTGCTTCCAGAAGTGAAATAAAAAGTACTAGGAAAAAAAATAAAATCAAAATACTAATTAAAAAAAAAAAACAAAACAGAAAGCTAGTCTGCTCCTCTGTTTTATTTTTTTTTTATTTTATTTTTTTTATAATCATGGACTAAATTATTTATTTATTATTTATTTATTTATTTATTTATTTATTTTTGTAGCAAGATACACAAGAGAGCTATAGCTTCCATAGAAAAGCAGTGGAAGCTTAAGTACACACTAGGAGAAGTGAGAGCTAGTCATCCTCTCATCATTCACTTGCTCTGTGACCCGAGGAACCCCCGTTCTGTACTTTTAAGCTGCTGAATGAAAATGCTTTAACAGCTAATGACAACAGTTTTGCACTTATTGCTGGCACTTAAACAGTGGGAAGTACAACACTTCCATCGTGGTTGTATGTTCTAAATATAAGCATATTAAAAAATAAAAATAATAATAATAAAAAAAATCCTTTGATTGAACTGACAATAATTTGTTATATTGTAAAACTGAAATCTTACTTCAAATTTAACTGTACTAGGAAATTCCGTCAGAAGATTAAGTGATACCTGAAACAAACAAACAAACAACAACAACCAAAACAATAATAAAAATAATAAAAATAATAATTTGGGGTGAACTCATTAAATGGCTAGACAGTAACCTATTAAAGTTGTCAAATGACTCAAGATCAACCTGCTGTGATGTCACACTGGGAAATACAACAGGACCTGCAGTTTTAGAAGTAAGAATTTATTCCAAAATTTGTTGATGTTTGCTTTCAAATGGAATCAGTTTTGAAGTGTGATGATAGTTTCAGAACTGACAAAAATTGTCCTTCATCCCACAGCTTTGTATGTGGATGTATGCAGATAAATATTACTTGAATGCCAGTCCAAATGGTTGTGTTTTTTTTATTATTTTATTTATTTTTTATTTTATTTTATTTTATTTTATTATTTTATTTTATTTTATTTTATTTTATTTTATTTTATTTTATTTTATTTTATTTTATTTTATTTTATTTTATTTTATTTTATTTTATTTTATATATATTTATAGCAATGATTTGCTGCAAAAGCAAGTTTCAGAAGTGACTTGCAAGGAAACTCCTCAAAACTGGGCATTAAGGTATTCCCAACAGTGAGCAAAGAAATTCTGATATTGATGTTTCTGGAGTTTTGATATGGACAATTGCATTGCCAGTGTAAACAGTTTGTCAGGCATGCGCTTGGGTTAGCAAAAAAACTATGAATCTTTTAAGTAGGAAAGTGCAGGCATCTGGGATAGACTAGGTCACCAGCACCCTTTTAAGTGTGCAACAGCAATTCCTAACCTTTTCAAGCTATGATTAGTCATGTAATTGTGCGTCCAAATTTAGCTGATGCATTTTGCATACATAATTAATTGCTTTTCCTGAAGATCTCTCCTAATTTTTAATTATTACTGAAGCTAGCATTAAATATGGAGTGAAGTAGTCTGCACACCAATTACCTTTAGAAACTGGTTGCAGACAGCTTGTGATAGGCGTGAGTATTCATGGAATACAGAAATTGGCTGCTGTCTAGGCTGGGATATGTGAACTTGACCACAGGTTCAGATTAATTCACTTACTGTCTGACTGATATGAAGTTATTCAGTCATAATTACTTGTTAAGACATTGCTCAAATATTGTCATAGAAGGAAAACTTTTTACATTTAAATGAACTCCTCCAAAGCTCCTTCTGTTTACACCTGTGACTATGTTGAAATGTAAAAGCAGAATAGAATAACAGAAACTCTATCTAATCTTATTTTCAGTACTGAAATCATGAAGTGGATGACTGTGTGTCTGCCTTGTTCTGGTGTATGTTTCCATACTGTGCTAGCCAGATTAAAATCTCTGCATGAAACTTATTATATGAGCAGCAATGTTATTGAGAAAAACAGAATCTTTACCCCCAAAAGGGACTTAATGATTTGGCCCCTTTCTTTCCCCTAATCCATGCTGCTTTGTGGACATGGTGCACTTGTCCCTTATTTGTACATCCCAAAGCTCCACAGGTCAGCCAAAATACACCGAAAACATTGGTAGCACTAAACTGGTGCTCCTTCTGAAGGAGCTTTGCTTTGTGCTAATGAAAAGGTCATAAAATTGCTGAATATGTCCTATTAGAAACATCCGATTTCCTTCCCCTTTCTCTATCATCTAAAAACAAACAGCTTTAATAAGAACTCTGCTGCTGCATTCCAATTTTTATTTCAATCTCACTTCTACTTTTGTAAAGCAAATCTAAACAAATTATAAACAGAGGTCCTAGCTCAATTTTCCACTTTTTCTTTCCTGACTTGTTAAGTTAAACTCTTAGTGTGTAAATTAACTTGAATATGCTCCACTAGCTTTTTCCAAAGCAAACAGGCAGTGCTGGTCAAAAAGATGATAGTAAATAATGTTTTTCACTTGTATATATTCTTCCTTTTTAATGTCCCAAAGAACTTTACAAGCTTTGACTGGACTACGCATCCTGCATTTTACAGGGAAAGAGTTCAAGTCCCAGGAAAGAACAAAAATAAAAAATAAAAAATAAATAGAAATAGAAAATAAAAAATGGAGAAAGCATAAACAGTCCTATCATCTGCAGAAGAGCTGTAAGGTTTAATTCATACAAAAGCTAAATGTTTTGCATATATGGTATATTTCCAAGTCTAAGATTTCTGTACTGGGATGTATTCAAAACAGATATTTCTGTTAATGCATTTTCTCTTTATAATCAAACATTTTATTTTATTGCCACTGTGGTGGCAGATATTATCAGTAGGTCTATAAAGGGGCTACACAAATTTACGTATGACATATCAATAAATGGACATTGCAAAGGCCAGTCTGTCATGACCTCTATAGTTTTCTAATATAACAAATACAGACAAGGAGAGTACATGAGGAATGGACCATGGAAAACGACAAAGTTCATGTGTCAAAATAGGGTCTGCTATTGCCAATAACAGACAAAAATATTTGGCCATGTGAACAATTGTGCTGATCCAGTAAGTCATCTTCTCCCTTTCTATATAGAATTGCTTCCTGCTGATATGGCCAGAGCAATCTTTCTGTTCCAAGTGAAAAATCTGTCCTAGGTATCACAAAAAGTATTAAAGAATATACTTTTCTTCTCCTTTCCTGAAATTACCATATGTACTTTCCACTTAAACTTATCAAATACTTTTTTTAAAAAACAAAAAAAAAAAGAAAAAGAGAGGTGTTCAAGGAAAACAAACAAACAAACAAACAACAACCAAAAAAAGTAAAGGCTTATAGTTTTTCTCTTTTCATAGCAACATAGAATGGCTTGGGCTGAAAGGAACCTTAAAGACCATTTAAATTCAGTTCCCCTGCCATAGGCAGGGATGCCACCCACTAGATCAGGTTGCCCAGGGCCCCATTCAGCCTGGCCTTGAACATCTCCACGGATGGAGCATCCACAACTTCTCTGGTCAACCTGTTCCAGTTCCTCACCACGCTCTGAGTAAAGAATTTCCTCCTAAACTCTAATCTAAATCTCCCCTCTTTAAGTTTAAAACCACTCCACCTTGTCCTATCATTATCTACACAAGTAAAGAGTCCCTCTCTATCATTTTTAGAAGACCCTTTCAAGTATTGGAAAGCTGCAGGGAGGTCTCCCCAGGGCCTTCTCTTCTTCAGGCTGAACATCCTCATCTCTCTCAGCCTTTCTTCATAGGAGAGGTGCTCCAGCCCACTGATCATCTCTGTGGCCCTCCTCTGGACCTGTTCTAACAGTTCCACATCTTTCTTGTGCTGGGGACCCCAAACCTGGATTCAGTACTCCAAGTGGGGCCTCACAAGGGCAGAGTAGAGGGGGACAATCACCTCCCTCGACCTGCTGACCAAGCCTCTCTTGATGCAGCCCAGGATGCAGTTGGCTTTCTTGGCTGCAAGCGCACACTGCTAGTTCCTGTTGAGCTTTTCATCCACCAGAACCCCCAGGTTCTTCTATGTAGCGCTGCTCTCAAGTTCTTCTCCCAGTCTGTACTCACGTCTGGGATTGCCCCAACCCAGGTGCAGCACCTTGCATTTGGACTCGTTGAACCTCATTATGTGCATGTGTCCCTGCTTGTCAAGTTTTTCCAGGTCCCTTTGGATGGCTTCCCTTCCTTCTCTTGTATCAACTGCACCACTCAGCTTGGCATTATTTACAAACTTGCTGAGGGTACGCTCGATCCCATTGTCTAATACTGATAAAGGTATTAAACAGTACCAGTCCCAGAACAGAACCCTGAGGCACACCACTCATCACCAGCATCCACCTGGACACAAAGCCATTGGCCACCACTCTCTGGGCACAACCTTCAAACCAATTCCTTATCCACTTTATGTTCCACCTGTCACATCCACATCTCTCCAATATGGAGATCAGGATGTCATGTGGGACCATGTCAAAGGCCTTACAGAAGTTCAGTTGGATGATATTGGTTGGTCTTCCCTTGTCACCCGATGCAGTTGCTCCACCATAGAAGGCCACCAGGTTGTTCAGGCACAATTTGCCCTTGGTGAAGACATGCTTGCTCACCACCTCCTTGTTCTGCATGTACCTTGACATTGTTTCTGAGAGGATCTAGGTGATCTTGCTTGGCAGAGGGTTTGGACTAGATGATCTTCAGAGGTTCCTTTCAACCTCGGTCATCCTGTGATTCTGTGATTTTGTGATCTGTTCTATGATCTTCCCAGGCACAGAGGTGAGGCTCACCAGCCTGTAGTTCTCCGGGTCCTCCTTTCTAACCTTTTTAAAAATGGGAGCAATATTTCCCTTTTTCCAGTCACCAGGAACTTCACCTGACTGTCAGGACTATTCAAATATGATGGAGAGAAGGTTGGCAACTACATCAACCAGTTCTTTCAGGACCCTGGGATGCATATCATCGGGTCTCACAGACCTGTACCTGTTCAGTTTCAGCAGGTGGTCTCAACCTTAATCTTTGCTTACAGTGGGAAGGCCGTTGCTCCCCTTGCCCCTGCCTAGAGGTTCAGGAAATTGAGGGCTATGGGAAGCCTGGCTGGCAGTGAAGACTGGAGCAAAGAAGTTGTTGAGTACCTCAGTCTTCTCTAGGTCTGTTGTTACCTGTCCTCCCTTCTTGTTTATCAGAGGGGGTACACTCTCCTTGGCCTTTCGTTTCTGAGCAATATACCTATAGAATTCTTTCTTATTATTCTTTACATCTCTTGCCAAGCTCAGTTCTATCTGTGCCTTGGCTTTCCTGATCCCATCCCTGAACATCCAGACATCTTCTCTGTACTTTTTCCATGCCACATGTCCCTGCTTCCTCTACCTGTGCATTTCTTTCTTGCACTTAGTTTGACCAGCAGGTCCTTGCTCAGCCATGCCAATTTCCTGACCTCTCTGCCCACTTTCTTACATGGATGGATATGTAAGAAAGGGAGGATGGAGAGTTCTTGCATTTTAACAATGTCTACACATGTGTGAGATGCCTGGAAAAGGGGGGAGGGGGATATATCTAAGACTAGCAATATAAACATAATTCTGTGTCAAATGGTAACACAGATAGTGTGCTCTACAGGACTGTAAACTAGATGCATTGTCTTTTCCTGTTAAAAAAAGGTGATGTGTGAAAATATCATCCTTATTGACATTCTTAACTGGTCATCACCTGTCTTTTCTGACCTCATACTATTAATAAAATTATGATGTTAATTGATATTTTATTTGCATCAACAATTATAAATATCACAGTTACATCCTATCAAGCTTAGTACCATCACAGAAAAAAAAGTGTCTACCTTGAAGTCCTTATTATATGTACTTAATATGGGAGGCCACCATTGAGTACAGCCGGCAGAAGTAAATTTGCACACTATAAACACTTCAAAAGGGCGGTATGTAACTATCACAACTGTTGCCTAAAGATTTATTTTTAATGAGTGATTTATGGCACTCTCTTTTCCTTTCTTCCAACATATCTTTGCTCCTGTTAGCATGTATTGTTTCCTAGTATGGCTGTCAGGCATTTAATGCGGCTGACAGGGTTAGTGAAAACAATTCACTGTGATCAAATTCAGTTACTGTCTCTTGGTACCTCTTGATCACTTGCTGGACTCACAAGAGAGTGAGGTAAAAGTCCTGAATTCCTGTCACTATTTGACTGACTCAAAAGACTTTGCAGTCCACCTTTTAAAATGAACTCATTAAGTCCAAAAATGTAAAAACTATTGCAGTTTACCTCTTTGACTAAATCTGTTCAGCTAGCAAGGTGGGGAAGAAATGTATTCTGTTAAATGTTACCTAAGTGTGAATATAATTTTTCTACACATTTTGAATAATTTATCTTTCAATTATTTTAAAAACACTTTGTCTCCTGCTTTTTGGATGTCTTTTTTTTTTAGGTGATGTTCTGGGTCTGGCTGGGATTGAGTTAAATTTCCATGCAGCAGCCCATATAGTGCTGTTCTTTGCACTTGCACCTAGAACAGCATTGGTATCACACCCATGTTTTGTATATTGCTGAGCAATGCTGACACAACATCAAGGCTGTCTCCCCACTCCCCCTTCACCCTCCCAAAGGCCAGTAAGGTCAACAGAATGGGTAGAATGTCTGCTCCTCAATTTTTGGAGTTTACCATTTTTCTGGCAATTGAAACTGATTTTCCTTACTAGAAATGGCAAATTTTATTATATAAGTTACCAACAAGTTGCCTTTATACACTGGGCTGTAAATGAATGAGAAAAAAATCTCCCATTTATGGATCCCTTTGGGCTTATCTGGATCAGCTATGGGAGCAATACATTCATATTACAGACATTTTAAATATTTTGGAATCTAAACTTTGCCCCTCACAAATACAACTTGTAAGAGTTTGGCAATGTAAAGGAATTGAATGATATCTCCAGGCAGGAATATCCTGACACAAACAAATATTGACCTTTTACCAACTCCAGATGTCGTGATAGTATGTTGGAGGTAGATGGGTCTTGAGCAGTGGGCACGGAGTAACAGTCTGGCAGAGCAGCTACTTGGACAATTCTGTCAGTGTAGATTACATAAGACTTAAAGCTGTGCTGGAAGCTAGCTGGATCTAGCTAGCATTCAAAATCCAATCTGTATATTTAACATTGTTCACTGAATGGACATGCCATGTGCGTCTACTATTTTTCTCCTCTAATTTCAGCCATAAGCAACTTTTCTGTTTATGACACAGACAAGATAACCAAAGATGATAACAGATTTGCTAGTTTGTCACAAGCTAACTTTTTTTTTTTTTGTATGCTTGTTTTAAATGATTTGTGCATTCTAACCTAGTCCCAGCTGAGAATTTAAATTTATAAACAATAATATAAAAATAATCCTATTTGAAACCAGTGTTATATTTGTCAGAAGATAACTAACCTAATAACCTGTAGTATGCAATAAATGTGAATCAATTGACCTAAAAATATTTAGACTTACAGGCAATACACATATCCTTTTGAAGGGTTATACTCTTATATTTCTTCTGTGCTTGGAAAATAAAGAAAACTAAGGATATATCTTACAGTTTACATTTAGTGCTAAGAAAAAAAATATCCTATGGATTATTTACAAGTCTGAAGTATTTATTGTAATTTATTGGTAACAACTTTATTGAATTTTACATACTTAATAGTTTTTAACATTTCTTTTTTTTTTTTTAGTCAAATATTTGGTATTATCAAGGAATGAAGAATGTCATAGTATCAAATTATCTCAAATAAAATCATATACAATTTTCTGTTAAATTGATATTTTGGTAAAAATCTTGACACTATTATAGTCAATACCAAACTCCAGTTAGTGCAGAGGGAGCTGGCATTTTACAAAGCATTGAAAATAAGGAGAAAAAAAAAAAAGAAAAGAAAAAGAAAAAAAGAAAGACTATTATTTTTCTCTCTCTCTTTCTCTTTTAATCTCACATGGGCCATGCCTTCATCCATTGGATTGAAAACCCACTATTATTTTTTATGCTAATTGTATGCTAAGTAGTAAAGATCATATTTGCTGAGTATAATATATGCCTAATGACAATTCCTGTCCAAAAAATTACATGATCCAACAAGCAAATATAAAGAAGCTTGTTGTAGTAGTGGGAAGATTCCCATTGACTGTAGCACAGAATAAATAGTTACATAGGTTGGACTGGAATTCTTGATCATTTGATGGTGCATGGTTTGGAGGACCTACACAACATGGAGAGAAAAAGATAACTTTCTTTCTCCCAAGTCATGAATAATAATAACACTTCAAATATTGTCAATTCTTCTTTTGTTGCGCCTGTCAAAAATATATAATAGTACTTTGCAACAATAACAACAAAGGGAGAGAATATATAAATGGGCATCTGTAACATACTATCATGCATTCTAGATATAACAGATGAAAACAAAAACTTTTATTATGGGAGTTATTTTATAAAAATAAAAAACAATAGTGATTGACTAATATTCACGGTAGAGATTCTGTGATACTGAAAGAAAATATGTCACAAATCCATAAGTCTTTGCTCTGGGATGCTCACCTAATCACACTAAGGTTATTCTGCAATCATAGTAATTGTAATCATAGTAATCACTGTAATACAATTTTAGTCCTTTGCTTTTCATCTGCATTCTTCTCCTCTCTCAGAATTTTCCAAAAGCTCAAATAATATACTGGCAAAGGAAAAAACAAACAAACAAACAAACAAACAAAAAAACTGTAGCATGGTCAGATGCAGTCCTTATGTTGCAGTCATTATGTCCTGATTGTGGCTACAGTTTGTCTTGATTGAATTCAATTAAAATAATAAAATTAATAAAATTAATAATAATAATAATAATAATAATAATAATAATAATAAATAATAAACATAATATGTCTTCTTTCACTGACTTCTGATGTAGAAACAGACTTTATTTGTTTGTTTGTTTATTTATTTATTATATTGGTTATTGGTTTCTGGTAATTAGCCATCATACATAAAATTCAGGAAAGTTCTAGAGAAAGGATCATGAGTGCTAATAGTTTTCAACATATGTTTCAGGCTGTCATTGCCAAAATATACCCATGGGAAATTTTGTGATGTTCTTCTCTAAATGCTCCTGAAGTTCAGATTTAACCAATAAACATATTTCATCATCTAATCTTAGTCTTGAAGCAAATACAAATGACCTTTTTAGATGAGTAAATACTGAAAATTTTGATCTGTATAGTATCCTTGGCATCCTGGATGAAAGCACATGTCACTAAAACACTGAGATCAATAAAGTACCAGTTGTTGACCTGCTCATTATCAGAGAGTTGTACTATATTTCTCCCTAAAAATTATAAAGTTTTACTGTTCATACCTGATCATCCAGCACCATATATAGATATACAATTGCACGTGCATGTGTAAAAATATGACACTATATTAAAAATAAAACACTCTGAAATACTTGCATTTCTAATCAATAACACGTAGAAGTGTTCAGAAGGGTATTTTTTTTGTTGTTGCTGTTTTATGTGTTGTTTTTTGACAACTCTAGATTTTTTTCACTGTTTACTACAATACTTTCCTTTTATTTGGCATGTACAGGACATTGTTATTGTTTAGAATCTGCAGAAATTAAAAGCAAGAAGGCAGTTTCCGTCCTCTATTCTTTCATAGCTGTATCAGAAGATAAAATGCTCACTTTTCTGTTTACCAGATGGATTAGAGAATCAGCAGTATGTTTCACATTCCCAGGTCAGAAATATCAATGTGAAGTTGCCAGCAACCTCCTGTCTGTGAGAATCTTCCCCTCTGATACATCAGCCCAGGTACATGGAAACATCTTTGTGAAGTCAAGCAACTTCTTTAAAGGTCATGTATCTATAATAAATACTGTTTGTGAGCCATTGCATTCATTTTGCCTGTGAGAACCTCATGAAGTTTAACAGGGACAAGTGCAAAGTCCTGAACCTGGTCTGAGGCAATCCTAAGCACAAATACAAGTTGAGTGGAGAATGGATTGAGAGCAGCCTTGAAGAGAAGAACCTGGGGGCATTGCTGGAGGAGAAGCTCAACATGAACCAGCAATGTGTACTTGCAGCCCAGAAAGCCAACCGTATACTGGGCTGCATCAAAAGAATTGTGGCCAACAAGTCAAGGGAGGTGAGTCTTCCCCTCTGCTCTTGTGAGACCCTGCCTGAAATACTGCATTTGGCTCTGGGGCCCCCAGCATACGAAGGACATAGACCTATTAGAGAGAGTCCAGAAGAGGGCCACAGAATGATCGGGGGTTGGAGCACCTCTGCTATGAAGACAGGCTGAGGCAGTTGGGGTTGTTTAATATCTTTACCAATGACATAGGCAGTGGGGTTGATCAAGTTGCAGGTGACACCAAGCTGAGTAGTGCAGTTGATACAAGAGAAGGAAGGGAAGCCATCCAAAGGGACCTGGAAAAACTTGACAAGCAGGGACACATGCACATAATGAGGTTCAACGAGTCCAAATGCAAGGTGCTGCACCTGGGTTGGGGCAATCCCAGACGTGAGTACAGACTGGGAGAAGAACTCCTTGAGAGCAGCGCTGCAGAGAAGAACCTGGGGGTTCTGGTGGATGAAAAGCTCAACAGGAACTAGCAGTGTGCGCTTGCAGCCAAGAAAGCCAACTGCATCCTGGGCTGCATCAAGAGAGGCTTGGTCAGCAGGTCGAGGGAGGTGATTGTCCCCCTCTACTCTGCCCTTGTGAGGCCCCACTTGGAGTACTGAATCCAGGTTTGGGGTCCCCAGCACAAGAAGCAGATGGGGATATTTTAGAATAGGTCCAGAGGAGGGCTATGAAGTTGATCTTCATAGAGAAGCATTTCACTGGAGCACTCTACTGACTGAGGGAGATGAGGATGTTCAGCCTGAAGAAGTGAAGGTTCTGAGGTGACCTTGTTGTAGTTTTTCAATACTTGAAAGGGAGCTTGTAGAAAAGATGGAGAGCAACATCTTGCTCAGGCAGATAATGATAGGACAAGGTGGAGTGGTTTTAAACTTAAAGAGGGGAGATTTAGATTAGAGTTTAGGAGGAAATTCTTTACTCAGAGCGTGGTGAGGAACTGGAACAGGTTGACCAGAGAAGTTGTGGATGCCCCATCTCTGAAGGTGTTCAAGACCAGTCTGGATGAGGCCCTGGGCAACCTGATGTAGCTGGTGTCATCCCTGCCTGTGGCTGGGAGGTTGGAACTAGGTGGTCTTTAAGGACCATCCTTAATGCAACATACGGTTAAATAAGTGTGTTTAGTCACAGTTATTTGATATAGTCATATTAATTTTCTATATGTGTACTGTGATGGTGTCTAAAGGCTCCTATTTTATATAGGACCCGTGTGAAGTAGGTAAGAAAGTATCTCCTCCAGACAGTTTACATTCTAAGTGCTACACAAGTAAATGAAAGATGAGAAGGATATGACCTATAAATAAATGAAGAAGATGATGACTGACACATTTTTATTTATTAAATATGTTTGTTGTTGCTACTTCTCCCTAGGTAATGCATCCTGAGGAATTACCTTACAAAACTGCTGTAAATAATTAGCAGAAAAAAACATCCTGGGCAGATGAGACTTTGAATGCTGTAATAGATCCTGTCTAGGTCAGTGGAATATTTTGCCAATGAGGACTTTGATAGTACTAATGGAAGTCCACCTGAGCCCCTACTGATGATAATACTACCAGCAGACACACTGATAAATTATAATGGGCACAGCAACAGCAGCAGCCACTCCAGAAACATCTTTAAAGTGAATTTCCTTTAATGGCTAGGAAGACAAATGGCTCACATTTTATCATTGGATTCCTCCTCTTTCAGAAAATTGCCAATAAACTTCCTGTCCTTAGCTGAAGATTTGGCAGCAACTTGCACATAACAAATTTAACCCATTCAGTGGCTTTCATCTGTTTATGTATGTCAGTTACTTGCTCAAACTCTTCTTCTGAAGCTAAATGATCTTATGTCATTTCATAACTGAAACTAAGATATACATATATATTTAATGGCTCATAAACTAAAGTATTGTTTCTGAAGAGGTCAGACTCCTGTAAAATTGTTATTCAGAAGTGGTTTGACTATATTGTAAGTACCTAAATTCATGATGTACTTCCCCTTTGCATTATGGAGTTCCTAGTTTGCCGCTGGTTGTTTTTCTGGTCTTCTCAGACCTGACCAGCTTGTACCTAACTCTTCCTAATCCCAGACAGAAACCCAGGACATTAACTGTGGGCACACAAACAAATATCAGCTTTTTTCTGTGGCTTAATGTCCTACCTTGCATCACCTGAGCTTGTTGTGAGCTCTGTTAGGACTCTGATTTTCTTTCACTTATCAAACAGTTGCAACTGCCACAAAACATTGTTCCCCCATACAAAATTGTTTGTACTTGTTCAGCTGCTGAAGACCATCCTGGCAGCCAGTATGGCAGAACAAATATTATTTTTCTTGTACAGGCTAGTTTAGATTCTTATTCACTGCTTATTTAATGTAGTTTGCTGCCTTATAGTAAGTGGCTAACTCATATGAAAATGTGTTTTGTTGTTGTTGTTGTTTATTTTTTTAAAATTATTGTTTTGTTTTGTTTTGTTTTGTTTATTTTTTCCCTTGCTGATTTAATTTCAGGAAATGATGATCTCTGGCTGAGGAGACCTCAACTTGGATCTAGTTTCACTGATGCTGTAAGCGCCTTCAGACCTTTTAACTACAAAGTAAAGCACATTACTTGGAATGTATATGAAGAAAATTGCCCCACTCTTGGGATGAACTAACAACATTCCGAAGAATAGTCTCTCAGCTGATAGGCAGAACTTGACAGTGCTCTCAATACTACGGGATCTGACACCTAGGTCCTGTAAGTGACTTCTTGTGCAGGTCACTGTCAGAGACAGTGATGCTTTCAAAATTGCCCGGTCACTACATAATTGCTCTTTGTATTCAAGTATTCACTGACAGAATTTAGGAAACGGACTTAATGTGTTCATTAGTCTGTGGAATTTCAAAAATATATTCTCAGAAGACTGCAAGACAGTAGAGGCTAGTTTAGGTAGAAAGCACTCCCCACATTCCTGTTAAAATGGTAATTTGGGTAACAAAAGAAAGATGATTATTTTGGCTAGAAAAAGCATGAATGATATAATCCAGTGAGAGGGGCATTTGGAAACAGATATCACTACCTACTACCGAGACCATCCTTCATGTAATTATTTTGCAGAGAAAAATAATTCCAATACTTTTGATCTTCTAATTGTGTCCCTTTGTAATCCAAAAGCAGATTTTCTAACAGCATCCAAGAATTATTTTTGCAGAAAACTTACTTGCCTTTTGAAACTTACAGCTATAATATTCTTTTGAAGTCCACAAGTCTGTGAGAAGTGTCTTACAGACCACCAATTGTCAAAGGAGTTACCTGCAGAGCTATTATGTTCGACTTTGAACATCCAGATCCTTAGCACTGTGGCTGTAGATGAAACCTGAGTTGCTGAAGATATCTGACTTATGAATGAATGTGAGCTGTAGCATTAGCATGAGGTATTTAGGGACTGCATTTCATTTCACTTAGCTTTCATGTAATGGTATTTCTATTCTTCCTATGATGTTCAAGTGCAGTTAAAGATGTATGTGTGTGTTGATAGTTTTTTTTTAATCTTTTTTTTAATCTTTTATTTTTTTTTCTCCTTGCATAGTTTTAGGAATATTATTTTCTGTAATCCTTGAATTATGCTATAAATAATTCTTTATAATATCAGTAATTTCTCAGTCTGTGTATCACTTTAGAAAGGTTAGACAGAGCTTGTAAAGTCTGACTCCAGGGCACTTAGTGTCTGTATCTAATCTGAAACAGAAAGGAAGCAGGGGTGGATAACTAACCTCTGGTTAGCTCAACCTATCATATAAATGAAAGTAATAGGCCATATTTGTCAAGACCAGACCAAGATTTCTACGGGTATTTATGTGAACATTACATGGAATTCCCCTAAAAGTATTAATCTGAATCAAAATCTAACCATACAAGCCTTTAAAAAATGTGTTGCACAGAGAGTTTATTATTGAAGAAGACATAGTTTTGTCTGTTTGCCTGTGGTAGGAACTTTTTAAATATTATTTATCCAGACCACCCAAAGAACCTGGTTGTACTGTAACTGTATAGTGCTTAATACATAAGAGGCAAGGCTCCATCCTCCAAAGATACAGACCTAAATGGCAGCAGTAACATAGACTGTGAATGTGCATAGGGATTGCCTTGATTCATTGTCATTATAAATATCACAGAATCATAGAATATTCTGAGCTGGAAGGAACCCACAAGGACCAAAAAGTCCAACTCCTGACTCCACACAGGACCACAAAAAAATCAGACCCTGTGTCTGAGAGAGTTGTGCAAATGGTTCTTGAACTCCATCAGGCTCGGTGTCATGAACACTTCCCTGCGGAGCCTGTTGCACTGCCTGACCATCCTCTCAGTGAAGTACCTTCTCCTAATATCCAACCTGAACTTCCCTTGTGCAGTTTCCTATCATTCTTTTGGGTCATTTTTCTGGTTACCAGAGAGGAGATCAGTGCCTGCTACTCCACTTCCCTTGTGAGGAAGCTAAAGGCTGACATGAGGTCTCCTCTCAGACTCTTCTTCTCTAGGCTGAACAAACCAAATGACTTCAGCTGCTCTTCATACGTCTAGACCCGTCACCATCTTTGTTGCCCTCCTTTGGACATTCTTTAATAGTTTTATGTCCTTCTTATACTGTGGTACCTGAAGCTGCACACAGTACTCAAAGTGAGGTCACACCAGCACAGAGTAGAGTGGGACAATCACTTCCCTTGACCATCTAGCAATACTGTGCTTGCTGTATTCCAGGATACAGTTGGCCTTTTTGCTGTGACCACCATAGGCCTTGAGCTAAGTTACTGAGATGCTGTGGCTTGTGGGCAAAAGGAATAGATAGAGCAAATTTTCAGCTGTTCAGACAATAATTCACAGAAATAACCCATATAGTCCTTTTATATGTTTCTAAACACGCAAAATGAAAATAAACATTAAATTAGCATAATAATCAACTTGTTCATGTGTGACGGATATTTTGAAGATTAAAGATTTTGAAGATTAAAGATTTTGAAGATTAAAGATACTACGCTGTAGAAATACTGTTATTGTGGTCTTATCAGATACTGATCAGGAGAAAGATTGCTTAATTATTTCTAGTTTCAGATAAAAAGAAGTACCTCGTTTTAAATGATCATGAATGCAAAGAGGGGATATGCAAGAATTGGAATCAGTTTCTGGTTCAGTGTCGCCACTAGCAACTCATAAATTTATTTTCTTTTGTGTGAAGTAAAGCTACACAAGCACAGATAATGGAAGAAAAGACTTCATGCAACAAAACATTAGCTTTTTTTATCATTATTCTCTTTGTCTTGTCAAGAAAATTAGCAAAGGCTATGCATGTAAGACCTTAGTAGGAATCTCAATAATTAAGTTAATCTCAGTTAGAGGCCAAACTTGATCCTTGGATAAATAAAAATGAGAATTCAGAGCAAAATACTGCATTAATATGACTAGAATGAAAATTCCGTACCCTATTCCAGAGTTTACACTCCAAAGAGGATACCGATAAGTGGTGAAGGTTAAGAAAAGCCTTGTAAGGGTGAATTGTAGTTTGTAAAACCTGCCTTGTAGGAGACTAAAGAAACAGAAACTTATTATCTCAACAATAAGAAGGTTAAAGTGTTGAGTAATCATGATCTGTAAAGTACGTAAGTTGAAAAAAAAATTAAGTTAATAGTAAATGGCTCTTTAATTTAACAAACAAAGTCAAAGTGAAGTCCAATTTTGCAAGGCTACATGTCCTTATCTCAACCTATGAACATATTCATCATATTTTCTCCACCTCTTGTTTTGAGGAGTTAGAGTGTGTGAGCAGCTGTGTGGTGCTTGGCTACCTACTGGTTAAACCGTAATAGCTGGATTGAAACATTGGCTCTGTTAAAGTCAATGTCTGTACCTCCATCACTAAGTTTATGGTTACATGTCACAAGTTGTATAACTACAAATTCTTATATTTTGTTATCTAAAAAAAAAAAAAAAGAAAAGAAAAGAAAAAAAGTGATCTTTTTGTGCCAATTTACGCTTCTACGACATTTTTTTTTTCCAAAAGTTTTTCAAGAAAAGAAAACTACATTAAAACATTTCACTAAAAATGCCAAGGAGAATGCAAATAGAATGTAACTCAAAAGCCAGGCACATATCATAACAAACTTCTTATCTTTGGGAAGCTCTACTGGGTATTAGTTGTGACAGTACACTACAATGAAGTTATCAAATTGGTTATGCAGGGGGGACTCTTCAGTATATTTTTGATTTATCTGTCATGTAGCATAATCAACAACACAGTAAGTATTTCATTTTGCTATAAATGAAAAATTCTGAATTTGAAAATACATATATGATTTTCTGGATGTTATTTTTGTTAATCTGTGCAATTTTCTGTGAAAAAAAAAGATTAACTTCTTCTTTTATTACCAAAATGTAACAAGATAATTCACATAGGAAACATTTATTTATCATCATTTAGTAAAGAGCAATTTGGGGCTTTCTATTTACACTTACTATGTACCCCAAATCTTAAGTTTTTGAACGTTCATTTCAAAGTTGTCTCTGGATTTTTCTCCAGTTTACTTGGTGGTCTTGATGGACTCATTCTACTTTCTTTTAATTTTGTTCTGCTCTGTAGTTTGACATGAAATTGTTCTGCAGTTCTCATTTACTTGAAGTCTTATGAAGAACAACACTTGTTACTTATTATCACCACTGTATCTATCAAGTAAGGTGACCTGAGTGACCTCTACTCGGTGACCTGAGTAGAAAATTCTTTGTGGATTTCAATCCACTTAGATGAGCCTTTTGCACCATGAAGCAAGTTAAAGATCTCATTCCGTCCTGATTTATGTATCAGGACCACCCACTCTTACCTTTGCATAAAAGGGAATGGAGGGGAATTGACGTTATGAATATTTGAGTGAGACGACCAAACAGACAACAGGGACTGATAAAGAGTCAATTGCTGTTGATGCAACTGTTCTGCTTGAAGTTTGCATTATGAATATGAATTGTTTGGAATGAGTAGCTAGCCAAGCAAACAAAATTTGAGAGGGACTCCTTGTCTCCTTTTCTTTTTCTTTTTCTTTTTTCTTTTCTTTTCTTTTCTTTTCTTTTCTTTTCTTTTCTTTTCTTTTCTTTTCTTTTCTTTTCTTTTCTTTTCTTTTCTTTTCTTTTCTTTTCTTTTCTTTTCTTTTCTTTTCTTTTCTTTTCTTTTCTTTTCTTTTCTTTTCTTTTCTTTTCTTTTCTTTTCTTTTCTTTTCTTTTCTTTTCTTTTCTTTTCTTTTCTTTTCTTTTCTTTTCTTTTCTTTTCTTTTCTTTTTTTTCTTTTCTTTTTTTTCTTTTCTTTTCTTTTCTTTTCTTTTCTTTTCTTTTCTTTTCTTTTCTTTTCTTTTCTTTTCTTTTCTTTTCTTTTCTTTTCTTTTCTTTTCTTTTCTTTTCTTTTCTTTTCTTTTCTTTTCTTTTCTTTTCTTTTCTTTTCTTTTCTTTTCTTTTCTTTTCTTTTCTTTTCTTTTCTTTTCTTTTCTTTTCTTTTCTTTTCTTTTCTTTTCTTTTCTTCTTTTCTCTTTTCATCCTTATGTTTCTAGCATCAGCAGACAATACACAATACCTGGTTTAAAAAGTAATGCGTGGAAATTTTATAGTGATTAGATGTGGGAGACCAAATTATGCCTTAGTTTGACTGACACAAAAAGAGGTTGCTTGGGATGGAACCCGGCAGAGTTTGGCCTGTCTTCAGTCAGGCTGTCATGCATCATGATTTCTTTATATTTCACAATTTACAAGTAGAGTCAAGTTGGGTTAACACTAGAATACAATGTTTCCTTGTGAGAAGTGATGGTGTTACTTAACAAGTGGTATTCTTCTCTTTGAATGATTGCACCTGGACTCCTGCTTGGTGTTATAAATATGCAAGGGATGGTTGCGGATACCCTCCCAAATAAACTAGAATTTCCAATTACACATTTAGCTTTTGGAAAGTTGTAAAAATGAGAAAATTGCGTTCCAATGTTCTGAACAAATGTTTTTTACTTGAAACCTTTGATCATATACTTAGCTAGAGTCTATGGAAACTTTATTTTTATTGCTGTTTTTGTGCATAATTAGGTTATAGATGCAAACATTAGTTACAAACATAAGAGAATTCTTTAGTAACTTGTAATAAATTGTCTTCTGACATTTCAATACAGGTGGGAGATCATTAGTCAAATTAACTAGTGCATACTTTAATATCCTCCAAATTTATCTTGTAAAAAGCATGACATACTCATCAAAATAAAGACTGTCCTGCAAAATTTGGGACAGATGGCAGTGCAAGATGACATCTTTTCTAAATGTGTCAAAATGTTCACTCAGTCAAGCAATATGACTGGTTGCACATTCTGGGTGCGTTATTAAAATAACAAAAGCAGTAAAATTCACTTGCATGAACACCTGCTGCTAGAGTCACTTAAGTAAGGCAAAACATGTAATTAAGTAATATAAAAATAATTATTTCACTGGCAAATAAGTTAACAGTTTAATGTAAAAATTGAATTGTTTAAAAGTTTTTAAGTTAATTCATTACACTACTTAGATTTACAATGTTTAAATACAGAATATCCCTTCCTAATCGATAGTGAAGTGATCCTGATATGACCCTTCATACAATATAACAAGACACTATATACGAATAGACACATAACAGGCCTATTTTGTCGGCTAGGTGGTATCTTTAAATCAGATAGTATGTATTCCTCTACTGCTTGAAACAGGAAAGCACAGAAATGATTGATAAGTCCAATATCACAGACAGAACTCAAATTTGAGAAAATAAGGCACTATCTGTTCTGTTCTGGGGATCTGACATTGTGGTAGAAACAAAACACCTACAACAGTAGAGATGCTGATTTTATTTTGTTATTTCAGCATTTTAAACTGTCAAAAACACATTGTATGAAGTCTAACTCTTGTGACAGAAAATCTCATCAAGGCATGAATATGATTTTTTTATTGATGAATATGATTTTTATTTCAAATGGTTAAAATATTTTCAAGACCTTTTTATTTTTATTTTTGCCTCATTGGAGAACTCAATCAACCCATGCCTGGTTTCAGTTTGGGGTCCTACACTCTGGGTAATGTTAACTGTTGTTACTAAACTGTTCAAAGGAACATGCTGAGGAGTGAAATAAGGCGTATCTGTTGGAGGCCTGAGCACATCTTTGCTACACCAGCCTTAGTCTGAAATTGTACACAGGAAGTGAACCAGAGACTCTGTACTTGGCAGTGCAGAGCAATAACCATGGAGCCCCTTCTTCAGCCATTATGCTTGACCTTCACAACTATGGTTAGCTGACTAAAATAGGGACATTAAACTAGTCTCCTTATGTAAACAAAAACAAAATCAAAAACAAAACAAAAAATTCACAACTGAGCAATGTCTACTCTTTTGTTTTAATATAGGAGGAAAGGGAACAAAAACAAAACACTTTGGCGACTGATATACAGTTAAACTGTTAGCTCAGTGTAACAGCATATGGGTGAATTTGGTAACAACAGGCTGGCACTGGAGAAACTGCTGTCTCGAAGGGTTAACCAAGACTGCACTTGCTGTATTGTGGAGCAGGAAGAGTAACAGTCCAAGCTGTGTGAGCACACAAATAACTCCCGCCCCCCCCCCCCCCCCCGACATACACACATACGAAAACACATTTATTTCTCTGTGTGCGACGTGCCCACCTGTTCAGCCCCCCAGGCCCTGGCCAGCCCTGCACTGACGCTTCACACGGGGATGAGATGCTCCTTGCGAGAGGCTGTGGATGGAGATACGGTTTCTGTAGTGATGGGGAGACTGCGGAGAGCTATTGGCTGCTGGCTTTGTAAATTTCATTCAGTTTGGTCCAATAGCAGGAGGAGAGCGCCTGGTACAGCCTGGACCTCTCTCCCCCTCTCCCAGCTTGCCTTGCCTTGCAGATCAGTCTCTCTCCGGCTCGGTCTCTCTGCATAGTCAATCACAGCTCCTGCTCGCAGACCCAACTCTCCCTCTTGCACTGATTGTAATTAATTTTCTGCCTGAATGTAGGTTGCTGACAAGCGAGAACGCGAGTTTCTTTCAGATCCAGTGTTGTTGTTTTTCCTATTGTTATTTTTAATTTTTACCCCCTTCGTGGTCGTTGCATTCCTTTGGAGAAGCAAATCGCGTTGGATTCCAAAAAGGAAAGTAAGGACCTTGTGTGAATAATCCCGGCTGCATGATACCCTGAGAGGATTTCCTGAAAGAATCTGGCTGTGTTAAAAAGACCGTTATGCTTCTGCATCTGTTCCAGTGTTAAGGTAGGAGTACCGGATTTACCGTTTGCGTGTTCATTTTCATTTTTTTCAGTTGCTTTTTTTTTTTTTTTTTTTTTTTTTTTCCCGGCGGGGGTGGGGGAGAGGTGTTGCAGTTGATACTCTGGCAAAGGGCGAGCAGTTTGCTGCAGTCGTCTGTGCTTTTACTTTTCCCATCATTATAAAGCGATACTTTCTTTCTGCCATCTCCACCATCATGCGTGATCTCGATGTCACATATGTGTATATATGCAAATGTATTTATTTTTTATCCGCTTAGGTCTCGACCCCCATAGCCCCCTTGCACCATAATTTGGAGGCATTTTGGTGCAATGAGCTATTTGGAAAGGCTCTAGGGTTCTGTGTGAGATGTTTACAAAGTAGCTCTGCCTTACAGCCGAATAAACAGAAGAGTGTGGAGGAGAGGAGGGAAAAATATCTGCAGTACCGAGAGAGAGAGAGAGAGAGAGAGAGAGAGAGAGAGAGAGAGAGAGAGAGAGAGAGAGAAGAGCGAAGCCACAGTTTTCTGCAAGCGCGGAGAGGGGCTGGAGCAGTACCTCATGCTCTGTGTGCGCTTGTGGTTTTCAGGGAAATACAAAACCAACACGTCGGGTTTTGGTTAACCACTTCCCTCGCTGCCACCACAGCCACTAAAAAGAAAAAGGGAACGGGGGAGGATGGCGGGTGGCGGGGGGGGGGAGGGGGGGGGGCGTTGAGAACGAGGGTGGCGGCTGTTCAGAGGAAATCTTGGCTCTTCTTGGATTAAGCTGTGCACCCGCTTTTGGTTTAGCTATTCTGTGGTGTTTTTTTTTTCTTCCATTTTTTTTCTTTTTTTTTTTTTTTTTCTCCTTTCTTTCGTTCCTTTTCCGGGCTTGGGTAAAATGCCCGCTTTTGTGATGGGCATGGGTTCCCGCACGTGATGGAGCGGGGACTGGCACTGGGGAGAGCCAGCACCAGTATGCGCGGAGCGGCGGCGGCGGATGGGGGGAGGAAAAAAAAAAAAAGCAAAAAAAAAAAAAAAAAAAAGGCAGAAGAAAAAAGAAGCACCCCCCCACCCCCACCCCGGCCGACAGTATATCAGCTTCTCTGCAAAGCTGGGGCGGGGGCGGGCGAGGCGGGGGCTGGCGGCGGGAGGCGCCAGGGCTGCGCCCCCTCCCCGGGGAAAGGCCGACGCCACCGCCTGCGCCCCGCCGAGCGGGGGCGGCTCCGTGGCCCTTTCGGACGCCCGGCAGGCGGCGCGGGGGGAGCGGGGGCGCCGGCAGCTCGACCTCCCCCCGCACCACACCACCCCCACCCCCACGCCGGGGAAACTTGGCCGCTTTCGGCGCTCGGCGTGGGGAAAGGGAGAGAAGTTTGTGCGGCGGTGGCGGGGCGCGGCCAGGAGGTGGCGGTGTGGGCCCGCGCCCGCTGCTCCTGCCGTCCCCGTCCCCGTCGATGCGGTGCCCTGAGCAGGCAGGACGCGAGGCGCAGAGGGAAGTTTGGCGGCCGGGTGTGGGAGCGGGGGGCTGGGGGAGTGGGGGCAGCGGGCTGGGGGCGTCCAAACGCCGCCAAAGGCAGGCTGAGGTGCGAAGGAGCGCCGCGGTGCACCTCAAGTGCGGCGGTCTAAACCTTTAAAGCCTTGGTGGTACAGGGAGCGGAGCAGCGGCGGATGTGGACGTTTAAACGATGGCTTTTTTTTTTTTTTTTTTCATGTATAGGCTTTGTGGGCGAACTGATGGCATGAATACATGCACACGCTCAGATGGTTTGTATTTAAAAACAAGCCATCGCCACTTAAAAAAAAAAAAACACAACTCTTTAATCATGATTGATCAGTGTTGACAGCAAATTCTAGACTGACTTTTGTTTTTAAATGATTATTAATGTTAGGGGTATACCTGCATATTTTTAGAAGTAGGTGATTAGAAAGCAAAGCTCTGTTGGATGAATTTACAAGCAGTTCGACCGAAATGGAAATCTCTGGTATATTCTCTTCCTGAAACATCAATGTAACTGCCACCTTAAATATCTCCTATAAATGGAAGGGCAATAGTCCACATCCTATGGGACACAAATTAAAGTTTATTAATTATTAGAAGTATAAGTCTTTTGTTAGCACTAAAGAAGTAAACTTGTTTTCTGTCACCATAAGAAAATAATGAATTACTTCCATTAATTTTAATTCCTGGATGAAAGCACAACTTTGCTTTGTAGTGGCGAACTAATTTTATATGTCTAATGAACCCTACATTTAATTTTACTTACAAAATATGTATTTGATATTTCACCAATTAATAGCATCTATATAGACCTCTATGTAGGTAATACCTATGTGGATATCCTGGACCTTTTTTTTTTTTTTTTTTGCTTATACTTCTGAGTAACGGGTTATATGCATTGTTTTATGCATCATATTCCAAATAAACATTAAAGACTGAGAGCATGAAAACATGCCATGCAGTTTCTGGTAACTCAAACCCAGCAAGATCTATAGTGGCATGGAATTTTCTGGGAATATTTTTTTTCCATTTTTTTTGACCTACTTATTCTTAGCATCTTGAAATTATTACTCTTTTGTGTATAAATGGAGCTGTTATTGCTCTTTCTTCTCGATTCATATGCCTGTGTACCGTATAGGTGCAATTATATGGGTGCAATCATTGTTGGTATGCTGTATGCAAGTGCAACCTATTAAGTTGCACCAGGTATTATAACTTAAATTAAGTTTGGCATCCAAAACATATTGGTCCTCAAGAGAATTCTGATTCATGTCTAATTTATTTATTTATTTTCCTTTGAATATAAAAACCTTTTAGTCTTGATCTCTACTGTAAAGCATATATGTAGACAAGAAAATACATTTTCTTCCTTCTACGTTTCTAGATGGAGTGATTACTTGCCTGGTATTGTTTTGAAGTGAAGTGCTGTATTACAAACATGTAGACTGTAAATGCAAAAGTTCCTGATGATTTCTGTTTTTCAGCTAAGTCTGGTGGTCAGTGATGAAGTTTAATCTTTTTAAAGGCATCACAATGCATTCAAATCAAAGCAAGCCTCGTGGCGTAGCTATCTTTTTAGGTAGTCCCACATTCCCGGGTAGATTAATTTGCCTCACAGTTATTACATTTGGTAAATATCTTGGTCTTAATAGGCATCCTTTAGCTGAAGATCTGTCATGTAGAGATGAAGACACGAGGCAGAAAGAAAAGCTGTTTAACTAAAGCTTTGTATTACAGATATCATATAGAAACAAGGATTTGTTTCGCTTTTTTTTTTTTTAACAAAAGAGTGATTCAAGGAACATTTACTGACTGCTGCATAGAGGTTTGCACATTTGTTTTTGACAGGTTCTCAATACAGCCTCCTCTTGGCCTTTCAAACACGCATGCAGCTATTTGATGGCTGAATCACATAGTGTAAAGAACAGCTCCACCTGGGTAGGACAGGAATAAGCATCATGCTATAACCAGCATATAATTTAGTCATTCTGTCACTCGAAGACTTGTCATCGAGATTCAAGATCTCTTCAGCATGAGTAAGATTGGTTAGTTATGTGCACTGGATTATAAATTTGTGAGTCTTAAAAAAAATCCTAATAAAACCAAAACATAAACATGAGCTGCAAAAATCAATAAAGGCTCTCATTTCCAACTGCAGCTATCCTCCGTCACAGTTCAGCTCAGGTGCATTCAAGCAATGTTTGTAAAGCATTTATGCTGTGAGCCATTTCGATCCCCACATCTGACAGGGTTATGTACTCAACTCTGTCAACTCTGTCACCTTTTAATAGTTCTCTAGTTCTCATTCTATTTGTTTTAGAAGTCCTCAGATTGGATTTGGGGGCGCGGGGGGGAAGCCACACAAGAGAAGGCATTGCTGTCTAGCAGAGGAAAAATTAGGTTCATTGGTAATATTCTTGCAAAGTTATTTTGATTAAAATGAAGCACAATGTTATTCAACTTTTCACAACTTGAAATAGATTTAAGGTTAGAGAAAATTGAAAAATACAGTTTATAAACGGCTTGTAGTGAGTGGATTCAAAGGGTAGGAAATTATTCTGAAGATACTATATTCAAGCTCATCTCTCTTTATACCATGTAAAGTAGGAGGAATTCTTTCTGGATATTGTCGTTAAAAGTAAGATGTATATGACCCAGAGATACTTTATGTTTTGCATGCACAACTCGCGTGAGAATAGAAGCAGCCCTTCTAGAAGATGGCTTTTTATGTGAGATCCGCAGTGAGGCTTTACCACAAGCATGGCTAATTCAAACCAAATGCATTACCACATGCTGGAGTGATCCCTAGCTAAGCATGTTCAGATCTGTACTGTAATAATCTAAAAATAAATTGTAGTCACTGATGTCACAATGTATAATTCTTTCTTTCTGCTGTCTTCTATGCTGAGCCCACACACCACTTAGTGTCATAGGATGTATTTTGGTAAGAGCATACCACTGACTAGCTTCAGTTGAGGGTTAGGACTTTTCCATGCTTGTCTTTCTTCTGTTGTTTATGTACTCCTTGAGACTTGCAACTTGTTGGGGAACTTGAGCCTTTCAAGACGTAAGCTTTGAAAGTGAGTGGCATTTTTTATTAGGAAAAATATTTGAGTTACAGTTGATAAATATAAAAAAATATTTATATCTGAAAACATGAGTACTGCATAGCTGTCACAATTTTCTCTTATTCGTATAACTTCATTTAAAAGTATTCATTTTTACTGTTTGCAGAGGGACTATTTTTAAATATTGCACAGATTGTAACAGAGTCATATTAAAGATTGTTTCTTTTAATGTAACAATAAAGGATTTGTGCAATATAATGTTTGTTTCTTTTCTTTGATTAGCCAACATCCAATTATATTTACTTCTGAAGTAGCTGACTTGATTTCTTATGTAGAATGAATTAAAACATTTTGTCTTTACTTTTATTTGATTTTTTTGTAATATAATGAATATAATGAGAAATATTTTTGAGTTTTAATTACACAAATCATTGAGACTAAGCCACTTCAATATTTCACCATAATGGACGATAGATGAAATGTGTAAGACTGTAGTGTTATGTTTTGATGGTAGTAAACTTCTAATAGTATATTTCAGATTTGCATTTGTTGAATGCAGTAGACAAAAATAGGTAACCTACTGCTTCTCAGTACAAATTATTTCAGAGGTAAGGTATTTCCTTTTTTTCTCCAAGTGCAGGTAGCCACTGTCATTTAAAAGAAGTCTACTATAGCCAGAAATGGAAGAGAAAAATCATAAATAGTCATTTGTTTCCCAAAGTGTTGCTTGAAGTAGTCTAATGGTTTGATTATTTTGAAAATACTTATTGGTTTAGTGTCTGCGTCGGTTACAGGCCCAATACAGACCTGGGGGGAACCAAATTTCAAATTGTTGGTACTGTGCTCTGTACTTTTACTATCAAGTTCATGGTCCTAGTACGACTGACCAGCCATGTCAATCAGTGCCATCATGTGGTGATGTTGTGATATCATTGCCAGACATCTCTGGGCTGGTGATCGAGATTCTTTAGAAGCTTCTTAAAGTCAGTTTTGGACTCTTAGTGAAAAATAGACAAGTTAATGGCAACAATTGTTCCTTCCAAAAACTGTTTAGAACTGTACGAAGTGAGCTCAAACAAATTACTTACATTTTCTATAACAAGATTTCTTTTAAGCTTTTGAGCACTGTTGAAATAGAAGTGGCCATACTTTAATAACTCTTCTGTTTGGTATTTTTATGATGATTTTTTTTTTCCTCCAAGGCAGCCTGTGCTGTAATCATCTCCAAAGACCTATTTTTTTTTTAAATAAACAAAAAATACATTATATGCCATACTTTTGCACTGTGATTTTGAAATATGGAATTTGGAATGGAACCAGATTATTTGTGTTTATTTCTATGTATTCATTTTATACGGACATTTTAAAATTAGATTTTAGACTTTTTTTTTTCTACAGCCACTTGCAAAGTAGTTGTAGCAGCCAGTTTTTCTTCTATTAAATATTTTTTTTGCAGACATTACACAGAACTCTGATATTAAAAAGTGGAGCAGGCAATTACTTAAAATTTGTCAATAATATGATTTTTTTTTGTTTCTGTTTGTTTGTTTTTCTGCATATATTTTATATATATTACTTATTCTCTACTACTTTATTTATAATTCTCCACAAATCTATATCCCCTGTGAAATATCTCTTTCAAGTACTTGGGCGTATATAGATACATGTTACAAAAAATAAAAATAAACATTTTATAGGAAATGTACTTATAATTTGACATGTGATCTACCTTTTTTTTGATTTGCTGTGAAAGATTTCCAGATGTCATTTTGAATTAAAAAAAAAAAATCATTATTTTGTTCATGTGGGACCATATAAGATCTAAGGTATATGCAATCTAATGCACGATAGATTTTTGCTCATTTTCTCACTGGATGTAACATAGACCATTAACATTAACAGACTCATGTAACAGGACCAAGGTTAACAGACCATTAACAGGTTAGTGTTACGGGACCAAGGCTTGTTGGATTCAGTGCAAAGATTTCTGTTGATTTCAAAAAGCTTTTTGTTACACCCTATGAGTAGCTGGCATTTGGATAAAGTACGTATGTAGTATTTGCATAAGACTGGCAACGTCATACAGCTTACGAGAACGTGTTAAGTTCTGCTGATAAAACTGCCTTATTTGAAAAATAATTAAAAAAAAAAACACAACTCAGTACGGTATATGAAATTACGTAACTCCATCTCTTCTTTGAAGAGCTTTTACAGGTGCAGATGATTATATACAGTAGAAAAGTATACTAGATGATGTAGGAGCATGTACTGTCTCAACTCTTGTTCTGTTGGTTACTGTGTTTGTAAAGACAAATGGTTGCACAGAGTTGCTGTTTTCTATGATTTCTTCCTGAAGTTTCCTGGATTTATTTTTCAACAGAAGCTGTGTACCTGTTGGTAATCAAACTAATGAAGTACAGAAATCCAATTTGTACACCTTTCCATACAGGGGTTCTCAATATCTGTGTATGTGCTGAAGAGGCAGGTTTTTTTAATTTCTTTTTTTGTTTGTTTGTTTTGTTTTGTTTCGTTTTTCTCCTTATCTCCCTACTAGCTTTGTCATATTATTATAGTGTGTTATATCCCTGGATTTTCAGTTGTACTGTTTCTACATTAGAGATTTCAATATTATTTTATAGGATATTCTGAGAAAAAAAAAAAGAATAAAAAAAACTCACCTTGATTCCAGAGGAATATTGGAAGAGGAGGTGATGCCCATGTGAATCATTGGTACATCTGCCATTACCAAAGCTCTCTGAAAATAGTAATGAATAGGACTATTTCTGTATTTCATGGGATGTCTCAGGCATAAGCAAAAGAATTGCAGCAACACTGAAATGCTGATGGGCAGCCATAAGCAGCAGCTAGCAAGTTATTCTTGTATTAGATGTTCCCTTCACCCAAAATTTAGAGCAGATGGTTCAGCACAGTACTTCAGGACAGCATTCATCAGATAGAGCATTGCATCTCAGTCAAGTACGTAGTCACTGATTTGTTGGTTGGAGTCTCCCAAGCCAAATATGTCTCTATCAGTAATGTAATTATTGAAATGTCTTCCTGCTGCATTTTACATCATCTACATGAAAGCAAAGATAAGTTCTCAATACACAATGGAGTGAGGGGAAGTAGAACTTTCTGCAAAATATGCACAGATTGACCCCTATGGCCCCCTGCTACAAAAACCTTGCCATGTAAACCCACTACAGCTGTGGTGTCCAAGGCTGTGAATTTGTTTAACACAGCCAGCAGTAGGTCTGCTACTGAAATTAGAGTTGTTTAGTGTCTGTAGTTTCCAATCTGCAGGTGGTGAATTATGGCGCAGATGATGCAGATCCATTGGTCTTGACAGATGAAATATTAGTATTTATTGAAACTGGATATTAACCCTGGATCTGGAAGTCGTGTCTTCAGGTAAGATGCAGCATATTAATTTCATGTTCATTGTAATAATACTTTGATCAGGTGCAGAAGTTATAGTGGAAAGGTGGACGTATTGCTTCCATCTAAAGAGGTTAGTTATTAAGAAAACATTACTTTTTTAATGTTGTATTTGTTAAGCCTTTCTTTTTCTCAAGACCTTGTATATGAACTGTGTTTGAATTATGACTTTTGAAAAAAATGCTTAGAGTTTATATCAGTTTGATGCCATCTTTACATATAGATAACATTTCAAATACAGTGCTTTAGGAATTTGGTAATGCAGGTCAGCTGGCACATATATATAAAGAATAGAGTAAATTTAAAGAGACAGTAAGACTCATAGAATAATAAAGGTTTTAAAAGACCTTCAAGATCATCTGGTCCAACCATCCCCTACGACCAATGTCACCCACTAAACCATGTCCCTAAGCATCATGTCCAACCTTTCCTTAAACACCCCCAGGGACGGTGACACCGACCCTTGGGGAACACCACTCATGACCAGTCACCAGCTAGATTTCACTCCATTCACCACCACACTCTGGGCCCAGCCATCCAGCCAGTTTTGACCCAGTAAAGAGTGTAGCTGTCCAAGCCATGGGCTGCCAGCTTCTCCAGTTTACAGGACTGTGCAAGACATTCTGCAATGACTTTTCTGTCCTGATCTGGTACAGAGGTGTGATGTTACTGAAATGCAATGAGTTATTGGTGTAGTTAGCTTGTAGCACTGTCCTACATTGAGTTGCCATGGTCATGGAGTAAACTGCAAGTGTAAGTGAAAGTAGCTGTCTACTAGAAGAGCTGTCCCATTTTCATTTGTTCTGTAATATAGCAAATAGATATTTCTCGTTGGAATTATCAGTCTGATTTCTCCATTCTCTATTTACTTTAGAAATAAAATGTTCTAGTGAATTGTCCTCCTGCTTAAATCTGTCTTGTCTAAGAGTTTTGGCTCTGGAAAACTGAAATTAGAACATGTAGTTACAATCTTTCATTTTCCGTGTTTATGCTTTACCTGCAAATATTCTGTTTCCTTTCTTGTCTCTTAAGTTTTTAATTTGTCTTGGTATCCCAGATCCCTCGCAAAGCTTTCTTCCATTTATGAGTTATTAAAGGTGTAATAATGGTCAATATGGTGGTGGCAGCTTCAATAGGTAGAGCAAAAAACTCTTTTCTCATGAGTGATTTATATTCACATTTCTGATATGCTGAATTTGAGTGCCTTTTTGTAAAGGATTTCTTGTTCTGGCACTAGAAATTACATTAACAATATAGAAGTTACACAAGCAATGCTGAGAGAACACAAGATGGGAGCAATTGTAATAGTGGTAGTGTGCTGAATTCTCTTAGCTATCAGATAAGAATGGAAAGCTAAGTAACTCTTGAACTTGGTATATGAGTTATGATCACTGGACCATAACACTTCACAGAAACACCTTTCCATAGTAGATTTTAGTTTCTGTTTGCCCCTGGAGAGTTACTACTTGGCTAGACTTGATATTTCACTGCTTTCTGAAGCCGGTTAGCCATGTTACCAAATAGTAAGCTGTTTTGTTGTTGTTTTGTTTGTTTTGTTTTGTTTTGTTTTATTTTGTTTTGTTTTCACAATGAATTGTATTGAGGTTGGAGAAGATACTGTCTGGAGCAAGAAGAGTCAATAAGGGTGGTGAAGTAATGGTTGAATTCCTTTTTGGAAGAAAATTCAACAGTAATGATGGCATTTTTAACACCATTTCTACCTTTTAAGACCTGAAAGCTAAGCAGTGAATGGAATAATTATGTGTAAGATGAGGAGACTTCATATTCTAATTTTTGCCTTTCCCTCTGTGCAAGATAAGGGATGTTTCTCAAATGACACCCATCCCTCCCCCTCTCCCCACCCCAAATTCCTAGCCTGGTTTAATGTTTATCCTTTTCATACTTCGTATTGCCTCAAGATGCCCTTCCTAGTCAGAGACTATAAATGTGCAATGCGTTGCAGACAGATTAGCAGTTTCAAAGAAAGGTTAACATTGAATAGGATTTTCATAGAAAAAGAAGAATGAGCTAAGAGGGAATGAGGTAAGAAGTAAGTTGCCATTGGGGGTAGATTCTCAAAACATATATAGGACACTCACTAAAGAAAAACTGAGAATGTAAGGCAAGTGTAGGAATGAGGGGATGACAAATAGGGACAGTAGAGGTGCTAGAGCAGGGAAAGTAGAATAGTGAGAGCAATGATAATAAATGTTCTGGAGAGCCTGTAGTAGTAAGATATCAGTCAAGACAGACTTACAAGAGGGATGTTTTGGAAGATCAGAGTTAAGTTTTGTCTGAGGGGGTGCAATATACTAGAAATAGGTTCACTATATGGATAAGAATGAAAATATGATTCTCCGTATCAATATCACTCCACAGGGGTATAGATTGTACTCTTTGAAAGAAAGTCTATTTTCTTCTTAATAATCTTTTAAAATATTTTTTCTCCAAATAAAACTAGGTATGAAGGGGGACAGGGTGGGAAAAGAGGCTTGACAGAGATGAGCCTGTGGGAGCAGTTCCAGGATTGTGGGTGAGGGCAATGGCACAGCTGAAGTGCATCTACACCAGTGCACACAGCATGGGCAACAAACAGGAGGGGCTGGAAGCCATGAAGTGGCAGGCAAACTGTGGCCTACTTGCCATCCCTGAAATGTGGTGGTACCACTCCCATGACTGGAGTGCTGCAGTGGATGGCTACAAGCTCTTCAGAAGGGACAGGAACCTAAGGAGGTGCGGTGGCATGGCTTTCTATATTAGAGAGTGTTTCGATGCTGTTGAGCTCAGGGTTGGGAATGATAAGGTAGAGTTCCTATGGATAAGAATCAGGGGGTTGGCCAACAAGGTGGACATCCTAGTGGGGGTCTGTTATAGACTGCCAAACCAGGATGAAGAGACGGATGAGTTGTTCTATAAGCAGCTGGCAGAAGTCCCTCAATCACCAGTGCTTGTTCTCCTGGGGACTTTAACTTACCAGACATATGCTGGAAATAAAATACAGCCCTGAGGAAGCAGTCTAGAAGGTTCCTGGAGTACATGGAAGACTGCTTCCTGACTCAACTGGTTAGTGAGCCTACCAGAGGGGGTGCCCCGCTAGACCTGCTGTTCACGAACAGAGAAGGACTGGTGGGAGATGTGGTGGTAGGCAGTTGTCTTGGGCAGAGTGACCATGACATGGTAGAGTTCTCTACCCTTGGTAAAGTCAGGGGGGGTGGGGGGTAGTAAAACTACTATTTTGGACTCCCAGAGGGCTGCCTTTGAATTGTTCAGGACACTGGTAGGGAGGGTCCCCTGGGAGTCAGTCCTGAAGGGCAGAGGGGTCTAGGAAGGCTGGATGCTCCTCAAGAAGGAAGTCTTAAAGGCACAGGAGCAGGCTGTCCTCATGCCCCATAAGATGAACCGGTGGGGCATGGCTGAACAGGGAAGTTTTGCTGAGTGTCCAGGAGAAAAAGAGAGTTTATGTCCAGTGGAAGAAGGGACAAGAAACTTGGGGAGAGTACAAGGAAGTTGCCAGCATTTGCAGAGAAAAAAATCAGGAAGGAAAAAGCCCAGTATGAGCTCAACCTGGCCACTATGGTAAAGGATAATAAAAAATGCTTTTATAAATATATTAACAGCAAGAAGAGGGCCAAGGAAAAACTCAATTCTTTACTGGATGCAGGGGGAACATCACTACTGAGGATAAGGAAAAGGCTGAAGTTCCTAATGACTTCTTTTTATCTGTCTTTACTAGTCAGACCACTTATCTTTGGGGTATTCAATCTCCTGATCTGGAATTCTGGGACAGGGAGCAGAAGAAATTCCCCACAGTTCAGGTGGAAACAGTCAGAGACCTGCTGCTCCACCTGGACTGTCACAAGTCCATGGGGCCGGATGGGATCTACCCAAGGGTACTGAGGGAGTTGGCGGATGTGATTGCTGGGCTGCTTTCCATCATCTATCAGCAATCATGGTCATCTGAATAGGTCCCAGATGACTGGAGACTTGCTAAAGTGATGCCCATCTATAAGAAGGATTGTAAGGAGGACCCAGGGAACTGCAGGCCTGTCAGCCTGAACTCAGTGCCAGGAAAGGTGATGGAACAAGTCATCTTGAATGCAATCACATAGCATATGTGGGACAGCGGGGGGATCAGGCCCAGCCAGCATGGGTTCATGAAAGACAAGTACTGCATGACCAAGCGCATCTCCTTAAATGACCGGGTGACCCATCTGTTGGATGAGGGAAAGCCTGTTGACATGGTCTACCTAGAATTCAGCAAGGCCTTTGACACAGTCTCCCACAGTATTCTCCTAGAGAAGCTGGCAGTCCATGGCTTGGACAGATCCACTCTTTGCTGGGTTAAAAACTGACCGGATTTCCGGGCTCAGAAAGTAGTGGTGAATGGAGTGAAATCCAGCTAGTGACTGGTCATGAGGGGTGTTCCCCAAGGGTTAGTGTTGGGCCCACCCTCTTTAGTATCTTTACTGATGATTTAGACGAGGGAATTAAGCTCACCCTCAGTAAGTTTGCAGACAACACCGAGTTGGGGGGAAGTGTCGATCTGCTGGAGGGTAGGAAGGCCCTGCAGAGGGACCTGGACAGGATGGATCGATGGCCAATGGGATGAGGTTCAACACGGCTAAGAGCTGGATCCTGCACTTTGGTCACCACAACCCCATGCAATGCTACAGGCTTGGGGCAGAGTGGCTGGAAAGCTGTGCAGAGGAAAAGGGTCCGAAGGTGTTGATTGATGCTTGTCTGAACATGAGCCAGCAGTGTGCCCAGGTGGCCAAGAAGGTCAACAGTATCCTGGCTTGTATCAGGAATGGTGTAGCCAGCAGGGCCAGGGAGGAGATCATCACCCTGTACTCTGCTCTGGTGAGGCCGCACCTCGAGTGCTGTGTTCAGTTTTGGGCCCCTCACTACAGGAAGGATATCAGGGCCCTGAAGCGTGTCCAGATGAGTACAAAGGCTCTGGTGAAGGGTCTGGAACACAAGTTTTACGAGAAGTGGCTGGGGGAACTGGGATTGTTTATTCTGGAGAAGAGGAGGCTCAGGGGAGACCTTATTGCTCTCTACAACTACCTGAAACAAAGTTGTGTGGAGCTGGTGGTCGACCTCTTCTCGCTAGTTATCTAACTAGTGATAGGACTAGATGGAATGGCCTCAAGTTGCACCAGGGGATGTTAGGTTGGAAATGAGGAGACATTTCTTCTCAGAAAGAGCAGTCAGGCATTGGAATGCCTAGGGAGGTGGTGGAGTCACCATCCCTGGGGGTTTTTAAGGAAAGGTTGGACATGATGCTTAGGGACATGGTTTAATGGGTGACATTGGTAGTAGGGGATGGTTGGATCAGATGATCTTGAAGGTCTTTTCCAACCTTAATGATTCTATGATTCTATTAAAATATCACTTTTTTTTTTTTTAAAGGAAACTATATTCACTGTGAATTTACTTCTATTTAGGAACCTTTTATCTTATTTTTTCTCAATTATAGTAAAGCACATTTTTGGTTTCATTTTTTCATTTCCAGATACATGCTTTGGAGGGGTTTTGTTTTGTTTTTGTTTATTTGCTTGTTTTTCCAATATGGCAAATGTAATTATTCACCTGCAGGTGTTGAGATAAACTAGTCTTGCAGAGAGTTAAGTGCACAATGTGAAGAAATTTACTTTATATAAAGACAGGCTTATCAAGCTATGTGGGTTTTGATGGTTCTGTCACTGGTACATAGAAAACAGTAGAAAATTAGTGTAAAATTTATCTTCATCCTACTCAAGTACATCACTCAAAGATGTTAAGGTAACAGTTGATGAAGATTCTGTGCATAGGCTGCTGTACCATTACTTCACACTTAAGTTATATTTCATAGTTACAAATATTCTTTGTTCACCTTTTCAGACAAAATAACTTGACATGCCTCTGCCCAGCCCAAAATCTTGTCTTTTAAAAGAGTAGATCTTTGATGACATCTAAAATCAGGCATCAGTTTTTCTTCAGATTATGCAGAGTACCAACCTTTCTTTCATGTTCTTAACAAGCTTCCCCCATGCACATAATGGGACATAATGTATACAAGAGCCACTTTTTCTTCGCTTACTGTAAGCTGTATATTTGAGAGAGAAAAAACATGACTAAGTTCTCATTAGCACTGTTTTAATATTATTTTTTACTATTGTCTTCGGTGGTGCTGTACCTGATATTTGACTGTCTAGAAGTATGAATTTAGTGCTTAAAAAAAAAAAAGAGATTTATCTTTTTGCAGCTAACATCTCATCATTTATTGTATTAATTTGTTAGATACCTCTTTTCAACTGAGAACTTGTTCTCTGTGCAGTAAATTGTTTACCAGCCAGCCATATATGTTTGCCCTAGTGAATGTAAGTGAAATGGTCCATCACAAATTCATTTAATTGCATTAACTGTCTTGACATTGTAACTCTGAAAAGCTAAGAAAAGGACAGAAATTGTTGAAAATGAGATTCTTAAACATGACACACATTTTACTGAGTGTAAATAGTCTTAGTATTTAAGCTAATGATTTTTGAAGATAAAATTCTATTATATTTATTTGACTCCATTAGATGATTCTTGTTGAACAGGAGGATTGTTTAATTAGTCAGGTGGAAATATTTTAAATTCCAAATCCATGCTAACTCTTTCAGTACTTTCTCAAATTTTGTGTTTAGACAGGTGGAAGTTTCGTGTACGGGAGGACAAAACATCAAATGGAGGAGGAAAAAAATTCCCCTACATCCTACTTTATTACCTTATACCATACCATTTTTTTCTCTGCTTGGACATGTACTAGGATTGATTATTTATAGGGCACACTTTCTATGAATAAATAAACACTAAATTTTATGTAAAGAGATAGCTCAGAAGAAGTTTTCTAGAGAAGATTGATAAAAAGTTTGGATGAAGAAGAGCTCTTTTTTTTTTTTGTAGAGCAATATTTTTTCTTTATTTCAGAAAGAAACATTTTAAGATACACAAAAAAAATAGAAAAAAAAAGGTTGAAGAATGTAGGCTTTTTCTAGACTGTTACATGCTTTTCAGAGTTTTTCATAAATCTTTGGGAATCTTTTTTTTTTTTGGGGGGGGTGGGGTGGTGAGCAAAGGAATCAATGAATCAATTCCTTGTATTTTCTTTTTATTTTAATTGACATATGTTCTGTATCAGGGAAATGATTTTAAGATATCTAGACTGAAAAAAACCCACACCACACCACCAATGATAACTAATAATTAAAATAGCAACAGCACTCATTCCTGCCTCAGAAATGCACAAGGGGAAAAAGGGCAAGGGAGGGGAGGGGAGGGGAGGGGAGGGAAGGGAAGAGGAAAAGAGAAGAGAAGAGAGAAAAGAGAAGGAAAGGGAAATGGAGAGGAGAGGAAAGGAAAGAAAAAAGAAAGGAAAGGAAGGGAAAAGAAAAGAAGAAAGGAAAAGAAAGGAAAGGAGAGGAGAGGAGTATGAGAACAGGAAGGGCAAAATACTGATATGCAGGATCTGGAAAACTGCCTCAATGGCTTAGGGAGAAGCTTACAGAGCTGCAAATTGCAGGCCCGTAGCACTAATAATGCTAAGTGCTAGTGTATGTAAGGCAAAATATGTCTTAACAGCATTCAAGAATCAAAAATTTCTATTAGACCACATAAGCCTAAAATTGGAGATATGAAAATTAGGATAGTATAGACATAGCTTAGGACTTTCTCCTGAATATTGCCTTCCCCTTCCACAACACCCCCCTGCCCTTCCTTCCCCCCCGCTCCCCCCCCAAAAAAAAAGGGCAAAAAGAAAGCAAAAAGAATTCATTTAGCTTGCTCCAGACAATGGCACAGCATAACAGTACAATATACAACAAAATGTAACATTTTTTTCAAAATGCGTGGTGACTTTGTGTACTCTTATAACTTCTAGTATTTCATAACGTATCCTTTGGAAGAAAGGGGCTTCTCTCTTCCTAAAGCAATATTATCAAACAGTAATTGCCACAGTACCTTTCAATGTAGTTGAATTTGAATCATCACAGAATTGCCCAATATCCACAGTACCCAATGCCTTAAGGTATTCTGAAATACAAAATTTAGCCACAGGCATTAACAACACATACAGAGATTGCTGTCAGATCTTGGTGCTATTCCCAGAAATGCTACATTCAGAACACTGTACTTTGAGGAATGTTGTTGCAGGTTCAGATGGCTAAATTCATTAGAGGCTGAGGTGGCACAACAGGGACTACAGATTTATCCTTGATGCTCTTGGATTTTATAATGGTGAAAAAAGAACAATTGCCCACAGAATTTCTGGAGCCAGATACCAACCAATTCAGTCTTCCAAACTAATCCCAATGGTTTACTTTGTTGTTGTTAATGATGATTTTTTCCCATCATATCTTTAAGCTTAGTTGCTGTTTCCTTTCCAGAAAAAAATTAGGCATTGAAGGAATGCAAATGTTTCTTAATAGTCCAAGTAACTACTTCAGATCATGAGCACAGTAGGCCTACTACTTATTCAAACTATACTTATGAAACTACTTATTCTTAGAAGTTAGCTGTTGTGAACTGAGGAAGCTGAGGAATAATGACTGTACAGGTTGTGGACTCTTCTGTCATGAGAATGGAAAACAAACAACAGAAACAACAACAAAAAACAACCAACAACACCAAACACCTCCCCGCCCCCCACCCCCTTTATATTACTATATGCCTCACTTATTGATTAGTACTTGACAAAAGATCTTTGCAGGGCTCCTATACCATTTTCCACTGTGAACAATACACATGCTCAGTACCTCCATAATATCAAGACTGTGTTAAATAACTTTTATCAAATACATATTGAATATATTGCACAAACTAGGAGAGCTAGTAAGGAAGGTATTATATTTTTAGGTCTACATATCTTAGATAATCGTTCGTTCACACATGCATATACAACCTCTATATCAAAAGTTTCACACTGACTTTTTCCTGTACCTGTATCAGTGAAGCTTGTTGGTGTGAGATACATATAGACCTTGGGTATCTGTGACTTTGCTTCTCAGAAATGAGCAACTTTCTCCCAGAGACACGTTCAGTGGGTCAGTGAGAGCTCTACTCATCAGTCAGTGCCCTTGGTTTCTTAAATCAGATTTTTATCCCACTCGTTTGGCTCAGACCAGATCACTGAAAACTAGTACAATAGTTCTGAAACTCCTGGAAAAGCAGTGTTTTTGTTATTGTTGTTAGGAAAATCTGTAGCTAAGTCTAACAGCTGTTAACTTTCCTCCAGTGTAGATACTATGAGACACTGACCAGATTGACCCTCTAGCAGAATCATTAAAAGTATCTGCAGATGCTTGGCAAGATTTTTCTAAGATTTTTACAGAAAGACCTTGCTTGAGTCCCCATGTGGAGCAGTTCATCTTGCATAACACAGAGGCCTTCTTTCAAAGCTTTAGACAGCTGTGTGCGAACTAGCTATTCTAGGCTGTCCTTACAGATTTTTGTTTTTGTTTTTGAAAAAATAAGAACTTTGGGATGCATTTTTCCTGTTTTAAGGCCTTCTTTAGAATAAGATTAAGCATTTATTATTAATGTGTATAGGTCATAAATTAATTTGACCAGATGAATCCTAGTCAATGAATATAAATTTGACCTTCTTCCACAGACTATATGCTGCTGTTTTGCTGTTTTAAGGCCTTGTCTGAAACACCCATATTATTTCTGGAGCAATAGGCAGAGGTCCCTTACAATTGCAGTTCATCATTATTTCTGTTATATATTCTGTTACAGGTCTCCTTTTAACATAACAGACAGCTCTTTTCATGGCAATAGAGTTTTTGATATTTGTGACATTTTCAGACACATTTTTCTTATGAAGGTGTGGTATTGTTGGATGTCTGATATGCTTGAATGCCATCGATTGTCTGGGCTCTAGCCTTAATTTGAAGTTGTTACTGCACGTATTAGAGGCCTGAATGATCAGAATATTGCCCTTTTTGAACTTTTGATGGTTAGCAGGTTTTTTCACAAGTTTGTTGGGAGTTGTTATTGGTGTAAAGAAACCTCCTTCTTCCATGCAAAATTTTCATTCAGTGGTTTTAGTCACGTGAAAAATAGAAGCTACTCAGTTATGATGGATACAGAGAGCATTTGATGTGATGGTCATCTACCAGTGCATTCTATGTGTGACATACTATTGCAAAAATATGTATCAGTGTTTCGTAAGGTTTTCTATTATTCTGAATTGTAAAGGTGTGATTTGTTTGTTTGTTTGTTTGTTTGTTTGTTTATTTATTTATTTTTAGTAGGCATAACATCTATTGGAAATAATTATGACGTTTATCTTTTACTGCGGTTGAGGCTTAAGGACTCAGACTACTATCTCTACTTCACTTGCAAGTTTTGCTAAGCAGAAAATAGCAGGGAAGACTGATTTTTTTCTGGGTGGGGTGGGGTGGAGGTGAGTGGTTAAGAACACTATTAGAGAATGAAGTTTAAATTACAGTTACTGGAAATTTCATAGATATTTCAGAGGGAAAATCCTCATATGAATTGTCTGCCTAAATACATTTCATTCCAGACATAAAATTTAAACTTTCAAAATCAGCAACAAAGCAAATAGTTTCCACTTCTAGCCAGTCCTGACTGTTTTAAACCTCAAACTTTTAGAAGACAAGCTTCACTACTTATAATCATGGTTGAACACAAATATTAACATTGCATAACTTTAATTAATGACAAATATTTCAACCCTATTTATTTTTTTTTACAAATTATACCAACCAAGGGAATAGATAATTTTTTTTTTTTTTTCAGCACAGGGTCTCTCAGTTTGGTAGAAACAGTTAATACTTCTCAAATAGAAAAGACTAATGGATTTAGATGTTTGGATTTAATACATTAGATTATTTTTTTTTAATAAAAACTTTTCAAAGTTCTATGCAAGAGCATATATATATATATATATATATAGTAGAATTACTGAATAGTTTGGGTTTGAAGGGACTTTAAAAATCACTTACTTCCAAACCCCCAACCCCCCTGCCATGGGGCAGGAACACTTTCCACTAGACCAGGTTGCTCAAAGCCCCATCAAATCTGGCCTTGAATACTTCCCGAAATGGGGTATCCACAACTTCTCTGGGCAACCTGTTCCAGTTCCTTACCACCCTCAGCGTAAAGAATTTCTTCCTTATATCTAGTCCAAATCTAACCTCTCGTAGTTTAAAGCCATTACTCCTCGTCCTGTCACTACAATCCCTGACAAAGAGTCTAACTTTCTTGTAGGCCCCCTTTAGATATTGGATATATACTTCATCTCTTTTAAATGTTTGGTGTTTTTTTATTGCCAAACAAAAGTTTACTTGTATCCACTTGATAACCTTGAAATGCTTTCATGAATACATTATTATTATTATTATTATTATTACATAAGTGATAAAAATAAATTAGAAAAAAATGAAAATTCAAATTCTGAAAAACATAACCATCTGTTCATTTACTGTGAATATCTTTCTCTTGAACATCAGCTGGGGGGGGTGTTTTTGTGAAGGCAAACATTTCAGTTAGATTTTTTTGTGAAACGAATTTCTTTGGGCGTAGATAATCAGACAGTGATTATTTCTGTTCACATGTTTGGAAGTGGTTACATAGCAAGAATCTCATTTCAAAGGAAGATTATCTATGTGTTCTCTATATAGGGTTCTTTCCCAATATCTCAATTTCTGTTGCTACTTCTGAGAACATTATCTGAACAATTTTAGGCTTTCCCTAAAATAATGCAAAGTTAAGAGCTTTATTAGCAAAAACACTACCACCACCACCACCGAAGCTTTTGCCATGATAACCTATGCTATACTGATCTGATTTAGTTCTTGAATTATTAAGTAAAACTATCTGATAATTACAACAAAGGCATTTATTATTTTTCCATCTGTGAGTCTCAATTGCACCTTAAACAGACTGATAGAATAAAAAGGAACTGCAAACTGAAATACTTTTATTTGTCTGTAATATAGGTTATGTATTAATGGAAGATCCAGAGTATTTATAGAAACTTCAGATGGTTAACTGCATGCAGAATATTTTTGTTAACGTAGTTACCTAAGGTGAGGAAGTTTTCTACAAATAGGCAATTAATTTTGAAACATAACATATATACCATTCATAGTTTGCAGTGCTTGAAAAAGACAAGGGTTTTATTGCTGCTGTGGTTTGACATCAGTAGCATGTTTTGAAGTATCTTTGAAGAATATTTTGAAAATTTTGATTTTCCAAAATTTTGAAAGTCAAGCCACTTAGCTGCCTGATGTGGACTCACACTTTATCCTCTATATTAATATTGACTGCACATGTATGTTTCTGGAGTCTTTGTGTACTCAGAGTAACACATCTACAAACATTTTGCAGGACTGTGCTATGCGTAACTCCAAGTTACACACACAGTTAAATTCAGTACACATACCAGCACTATAGAAGTATCGGTGTTCAAACTTCCAGATGTTGGGTGCTTTGCTCTGTCAGAAAGTCCTCCAACATTCAGCTTTTGTGACCTGATGTTGTGTCACACTGAAAAGTGTGTCTTTGCAAAGCACCACAATTTAATATGTGATATACCAGACTGATCAGACTTCTCTTTTTTTCTCTATATAACTGTTAGGATATATAATCAATTCTTAAAGCTTCTTGAGGTAAAATTTGTCTTGTGGTCTGCAAAATGGAAGCAGTTTTGCTTTTCTATAAGAGAATTCTAAAACGTATATTTCTCTTTAATACTATACCTGAGAGCTGGAGATGGTTTTTACTGTCACAACCATGTTTTTAGGTATGACTTATAATTTTCCAGTAGCACCTACCACTGCATACAATTTCGTATGCCCCATCAGAATTTCCTCCTGAAATTGTGACAGGACAGGTATGAAACATGGATACTTAGTCTGAGTTCAGCAGTCTGCTAATCTCATAAGAACTTTTATTGACTTCATAGGGCTTTGGATCAATCTCTTGTTCAAAGAAACTCTAGCCTTTCTTTGGCTTTTAGAAACTAAAATAACAAAAAGGTCAACAGATTTATAACTCAGTCACTCCTGAATAACTCTATTCTTCCAAGTAACAGCAGGGCAGGGAAAAACAATTGGCTTCTCAACCAGATAAGTGGAAAGAGAGTGGAGATATAGGACTCATGACAATCATAATTTTGTTTTGGTTATGACCTGCAATCAACAGAATATTATATAACCTATTACTGTTGTAGGCAGGAGATCTAAAGATGACTGACAGCACTGAGCAAGCAAGGTTTAGTTGAAAACAGTATGTTCTAAATACAGAACAGTGACTACATATAGCCCTACAGTGAGAGAAATCTTTTCATATTTTGCTCTAATAGGAGACAAGAGAGGACTTATTAGACTTTTGGGAACCTTTAGAATCTTCAGCAAATATTCCAAGCCACTGAAAACATTTTAGTCAACTTACTAAGTTCATGTAATGGAGTTTAAAAAAAAATTATCAATATATTGATTTCCTGCTCTTGGGGAAATGTAAGGACTTTTATTATTATTGTGTTTGTTATTAGCTTGTTCAATTATTTTTTCTACACTGGTGCTAATTTTGGAGAATTCTAAATCTAATAAATTCATTTAGTACTTGGAATGACTGATTAACAAAGGTCTGAGATAATCTTATGGCATGGACTAACGCTTCTCTTTCTGATGTTCTAGGAATCTATCATCTCTCTTAACCTCTATGTATCATTTGCTACACTATTCATGCAACCCAGTAAAAGTATAATGAATGATTAATTTATAATTAATTTTACTTTCTGCATTTCACTTAATTCTTAGTAGAAACATTAAACATTTTTTTTTTTCAGAAGTATATTTTGAATATATTAAACATATCAGCAGTATTTAGGGCCACATTCTCACCTGTTATATATGGTTTGAAGACTCAAGTCATCAAGTCCAATGAGGGCATGTAGAATTATCCACTAAATTATTTCCTTAGATTTCAATTAGTTGAGTGTATAGCTTAATGTGAATGGTACAAATTCAAGGGATATTAAATAACGATTTCAATTTATTCACTGGGATACCTGTCTACGTTTTAACTCTCACGGGTCTAAGATTTGCCTAAGGAACCTGAGAATTGGTTTATGACAAAAAGAATATATATGTGGGCATAAATAAGTATATATAGAGAGACATTAGTTTTAAAAGAGAAGATACAGAGAAGGACTTGTGGATGATGTGAAGGTTGGACACTGTCTTGGGCATAGTGATCATAAATTAATAGAGATTTGATTATTGGAAAAGTAAGGAGTTAGGTTAGCAGATTGGCCAGCCTGGAGTTCTGGAGGGCAGACTTTGGCCTCTTTAGGAGACTGGTTGGTGGAGTCCCTTGGGAGGCAGTCCCAAAGGGCAAAGGAGTCCAGGAAGGATGGACATTCTTCAAGAAGTAAATCTTAAAGGTGCAGGAGCAAGCCATCTCCATGTGCTGAAAGATGAACTGACATGGAAGAAGACTGGCCTGGCTGAATAGAGAGCTGTGGCTAGAGCTTAGGAAGTAAAAGAGGGTTTATGACCTTTGGAAAATGAGGTGGGCCAGGTGGATGTATCCTAAAGGAGGCTGTGGCCTATGGAGACACCCCTCTGTAGCAGATTCTGGGCTAGACCTGTAGCCTGTGAAGAGGAGCCCATGGAGGAGCAGGTGATCTGGTGAGAGCTGCCTCCTGTGGGGGACCTGTGTTAGACCAGTTTGCTCCCAGCAGATGGACCATGTGTTATGGACCCCTATTTGGAGCAGTTCTGGAAGATCTGCTGCCTATGGGAAGTCCACTCAGGATAAGTTCAGGAAGGACTGTATCTCTTGGGAGGGACCCCACTTTGGAGCAGGGGAAGAGGGTGACAGTGAAGGAGCAGCAGAGACAAAGTGTCACAGACTGAATGCAACCCTCATTCCCCATTCCCCTGCACTGCTCAGGGGTGGAAGTAGAAGAGGGTGGATGGGGGGAAGGTGTTTTTAGTTTGTTTTGAGTTTCTCACTGTTATACCTCGTGATTAATAGGTAATAAATTATTTTAATCTCCCTACTCCGAGTCTGTTTTGCCCATGACAATAATTGTTGAGTGATCTCCCTGTCCTTACCTCAGCCCTTGAGCCGTATTTTCATCATATTTTCTCCCCCTTTCTCTTTGAGAAGGGGGAGTGAGAGAGCGGTTGTGGTGGAGTTCAGCTGCCCAGCTGAGTAAAATTACCACAAGGACTGGAAGGAGGATCCAAGAAACTACAGGCCCCTAGGTCTGTCTCACTTCTGTGCCAGGGAAGCTCATGGAGTGTATTATCTCATAGTGCCATCATGTGGCACTTACAGGGCAACCAGGTGATCGGGCTTGGTCATCATGGGTTTATGAAAGGCATGTCCTGCTTGACAAACTTGTTCTTCTAAGACAAGGTGACATACTCAGTGGATGAGGGAAAGGTGTGGATGTGGTCTACCTAAACTTCAGTAAGGCTTTTGACACTGTTTCCCATAGCCTTCTCCTGAGAAACTGGCTGCTCACAGCTTGGATGGGTTCGTTGGTTTGTCCTGGTGAATGGAGTTAAATCCACTTGGAGGTCAGTCACAAGCTCAGTACTGGTACTCAGTACCAGGGTTCAGTACTAGGGCCAATTCTCTTCAATATCTTTATTAATGATCTGGATGAGGGGATTGAGAGTGCCCTTAGTAAGTTTGCAGACAACACCAAGTTAGACACAAATGTTGATCTACTCATGGATGGGAAGGATCTACAAAGGGATCTGGATAGGCTGGATCAATGGGCTGAGGCCAACTGTATGAGGTTCAATAAGTCTAAGTGCTAGGTCCTGTACTTGGGGCACAACAAGCCCATGCAGTGCCACAGGCTGGGGGAAGAGTGGCTGGAAAGCTGCACAGCAGAAAAGGACCTGTGGGTATTGGTCAATAGCCACCTGAATAGGAGACTTCATCATGCTCAGGTGGCCAAGAAGACTAACAGCATCCTGGCTTGTATCAGAAATAGTGTGGCCAGCAAGACTAGGGCAGTGATTGTCCCTCTGGTCTTGGCTCTGGTGAGGCCGCACCTTGAATACTGTGTTTAGCTTTGGTCCCTCATTAGGAAAGAGACATTGGAAAGTGTCCAAAGAAGGACAACGGAGCTGGTGAAGTGTCTAGAGAACAAGTCTTATGAGGAGTGGCTGAGAGAGATGGGGATGTTTATTCTGGAGAAAAGGAGGCTCTGGGGAGACCTTATCATGCTCTTACCCGAAAGGAGGCTATAGAAAGGTGGCGATTTGAAGCACCAAGTGACAAGACAAGAGGAAATGGCCTTAAGTTGCATCAGGGGAGGTTTAGGTTGAATATTAGGAAAAAATTATTCATTGAAATGGTTGTGAAGTATTGGAACAGGCTGCTTGAGGAAGTAGTTGAGTCACCATCCCTGGAGGTCTTCAAAAAACATAGATGTAGTGGTTTGTGATATGGTTTAATGGTGGACTTGGCAGAGCTAGGTTAAAGATTGGACTAGGTGATCTTAGAGGTCTTTTCCAAAGTAAATGATTCTATGATTCTATTCTATGATTCTTTAATCTTAAAAAACAGGACAGGGACAAAGGAAAAGTTATTGCACTGTAATATATGGTCAGAAGGTTGATAGGCATATATATATATTTTTTTTTTTCCCTCCAGCACATCCAAAATATATGAGGTGAGAAAGAAATTGTCTAAATAATTTGCATTTTGAGATGTATTGTCAATGACAATAACAAACTGAATGATGATATGCTCTTTTGTTTGTTTCTTTCTTTTATCTTAGTCTACAGATATAATTCAGATGAAAAAGACAAAATACTCAGAAAGTTTCATACTTAAGGTTGCTTAGGAAAAGCAAATTCTTCCAGCTTGTGCATCCGGAATGTTGTGAAAAACATAATAGGTAATTTAATTAAAAATTATATCCTTTAGTATCATCAAATAATAAAGCGATAAAATTAAGATTGCTTGGGTAAACTCAATTCCACTTTTGAAATCAGAATTTAGTGAAAAATGAACAATGCTTTTTTTTTAATTTTGCACCTTTGATTTTCTGTTGTTTTTTTGTATAGTCCTCACAGAAAATTGTAAGATTATCACAGAATGGCTTAGGTTGGAAGGGACCTTAAAGATCATGCCATGGTCAGGGTTACTACTCACTACATCAGGTTGTCCAGGGACATATCTGGACTGGTCTTGAACACCTCCAGAGATGGGGCATCCACAACTTCTCTGATCGACCTGTTCCTGTTCCTCACCACCCTCTGAGTGAAGAATATCCTCCTAACCTCTAATCTAAATCTCCCCTCTTTTAGTCTAAAACCACTCCACCTTGTCCTACCATTATCTGAGCAAGAAGTTACTCTCTGCCTTTTCTATAAGCCCCCTTTAAATATTGGAAAGCTGCAATGAGATCTCCCCAGAGCATTCTCTTCTCCAGGCTGAACATCCATAGCTCTCTCAGTCTTTCTTCATAGGAGAGGTGCTCCAGCCCTCTGATCATCTCTGGGGCCCTCCTCTGGACGTGCTCTAACAGGTCCACATCCTTGTGCTGGGGGACCCAGACCTGGATGCAGTACTGCAAGTGGGGCCTCACAAGGGCAGAGTAGAGGGGGACAATCACCTCCCTCCCCTGCTGGTCACACCTCTCTTGATGCAGCCCAGGATGCAGTTGGCCTTCTGAGCTGCAATTCCACATGCTGGCTCCTGTTGAGCTTTTCATCCACCAGAACCCCCAAGTCCTTCCCTGCAGAGTTACTCTCAATGAGTTCTTCAATGAGTCTGTACTCATGTCTGGGATTGCAAAGAATAAATAAATAAATACATACATACACACACACACATATACATATATAAATCCATAGCATTAAGTAAAACATTTGCAACACCTTCTGTATTACACCCTGAAGTCAAACTTTCAAGAATCAACATGTCCTGTTGCCACTTTAGCAAGAAGATTTCACATTTCAGGTGACAATAGAGCAATCTGTTAGTAAAGAGCGAGGCTGGGCTGCAGGTAAACTCCCAGTCATAGGGGGAACCTATTGTAGTTTCTGTCCCCCAAATTCCATCTCATCCCCTGTCCCTGCTTTGTTTGCTCCTAGAGATCAAAGAAAGGGGTTGGTCAAGTTCCTATTAATACAGGATCCCGTCTCTCTTAGTCTCCTCATGCACTCCCAATACAGTTGTAATGAAGGTAGCAGCTGCCATCTTTGCTACATATTTTGGCTAAATAAATAAATAATATATGTATATATATATATACTTGCTTTTTTTTACACGCTATGATTTTGGAAAGCTGCCAAGACTTTCCTGATGTCAGATAGTGAGAAAGGAAAAACTGGTAGTTTCAAGTAAGTCTCAGATAAACCAGGATGGAATTTAATTAGAATAAAGGTTTCTAGCCAGACTTCTCTCCTCATTGGGCTTGAGATAACAAAAATTAGAACCATTAGATAAAAATTCGGAGTAATTTTCTGTTGTTCTTTGTTCTCAAAGTAAACTCTGGCTATGTTCAGACTGCATGCTGAGGTGGGATTTGGAACAGTTTGGGCAGATTAAGCTATGGGCTGGTTAAGCCATGATATAGAACTGCACTGTATTCCCTTTCACTTCTCTGTTTACTCCTACTTGCTGTTATTGGAATCAAGGAAAGAACAGAAGGAACAAAAATCCATGTATGCAAGAGGAAAGGAACTCTGATTTTACCAAGAGGGTAACTGATGACTGTGCAAATGATGAAGGCAATAGACACACAATCATTATTAAACTGCAAACTTAGAGGGACTCTCATAACAGTCATGAAAAACAAGATCCTGCAGGCTTCAAACTGTGTTGTTTTTGCTTGCAAGGCTATAGTTGCCAGATGAAGACTTAAGTGCCTTTCTCTTCTTGACAGGAAGGGTAAGAGAGGTGGAAGGGTTCCTACATCAAGTTTCATGTCATTAAATTCTTGTAGTGCTGAAGAAGATGGAGCTGTTTCTTTACACTTGTTTTGAACATATGCCTTTCCATTGCTAGACAGGTAATTCTGTACAATAATTTAAATCAAGCAAAAATAAATAAAATAAAATAAATAAAATAAAAGTTTCTCTCTCTCTCTCTCTCTCTCTCTTTTTTTTTTTTTTTTTTTTTTAAGGACAGAACAACCCCTGGGAATGTATCAGTTCCTGATCTACTTGACTTAAACCAGGCTTTTGCTCAATTTTGCACAAAGATATTCAATTGAGATGTGGGGCATTATGGTTCAAGCTCTTCTTCAATTGCTAAGATAAATGACGTTGTTCCAGAAACAGAAACAATGATCTGAGTATTAGTGATGCGAGTGACTAGCATAACCAAAAACTGAACATCTGCTAAATCCCTAGAAACATAACTTTGGCTTTCTTTAAGGCAGGAAAGACTCTTATTTTTGATGACAGATTCTGTCTTACTCAGAAAAGAGGCATATCTTTACAGATCACAGAATCACAGAATAGCTAAGGTGGCAAGGGACCTCAGGAGCTCAGCTGGTCCAACCTTACTGTTCAAGGGGGCTTACCTACAGCTAGTTGACCCAGCTCATGTCCAGATGGCTTTCAAATATCTTTACGGTTGGAGACTTCAAAACCTCTCTGGGTGACCTGTGCCAGTGCTCAGTCACCCTCATAAGAAAGAAGTGTTTCCTGATGTTCAGACAGAATCTCCTGTGTTCCAGTCTGTGCCCATTGCCTCTTGTCCTGTCCCTAAGCATCTCTGAGAAGAGCCTGGTTCCATGTTCTTTGCATCCTCCCTTCAAGTATTTATATATATTGATGAGGTCACCCCTGAACCTTCTCTTCTGTTCTCTAGACTGAAGAGTTTCAACTCTTTCAGACTTTCCTTGTATAAGTGGTGTTTCAATCTCTTAATAATTTTAGTGGCCTTTCACTAAACTCCTTCCAGTTAATCCATATCTCTTTTGTCTTTTGGAGCCCTGAACTAGAGACAATACTCCAGATGTGTCCTCATCAGCTCTGAATACAGGAAAAGAATCACCTCCCTCAGTCCAATAGCAATAGTTTGCCTTATGCAGCTCAGAATACCAATTAGCTGCCTTTGTGTCAAGGGCACACTGCTGCCTCAAGTTCTACTTGGTGTCCACCAGGATCCCCAGGTCCTTTTCTGTAAAACTTCTTTTCAGCCAATGTAGCATGTACTGATGCCCAGGGTTGTTCCCCCACCAGGTGCAGGACTTTGCACTTGCCCTTGTTGAACTTGATGAGGTTCCTGCTGTCCCATTTCTCCAGCTTGCTGCGATCCTTCTGGATAGCAGCATGACCCTCTGGTGTATCAGCCACTCATCCCAGATTTTTGTCATCATCAAACTTGTTGAGAGTACTCTCTTCCCCATCATCCAGATCATTAATGTAGATAGATGTTGAACAAGATTGGACCCAGCATTGATCCCTGGGATACAATGCTATTTACTGTCTTCCTGGTAGACTTTGTGCCAGTGCTAACCTTATTGGTTCAGACATTCAGACAGATTTCTATCCACCTCATTGTCTGCTCATCTAGTAGTTATTTCCATTCTTTACAGATTGTCTAAGTTTATTCTGTTGCAGCATGTATTTTTGTTGTTGTTGTTTGGGGGTTTGTTTATTTTTTAACCATGTATTTCCAATGGAGTTGTCTGGGGAAAAACGTATCACAGGCTTAGGATATGTGGATTTTGATGATTCTATTATGGGAAGTGATGGCTGTTGTAAGAGGGATGTGCTCTGAATTTTTCTCATGGGTCTGTTTAAATTTGGAAGGTTTTTAGTACACGAGCCATTTACTGAGAATGATATGGTTGTGTCACAACATCACAGGGACTGGTGGCTCCCTGAGGCTTATCCTAGCTGGTGACTGTGGTGGGTTTACTCAGGGGGGTGGCTGAGCTCCACCTCAGCCAGTCTCTCGCTACCTCTCCTCAAAGGGAAAGGGGGAGAAAATTCGATGAAAAGGGCACAAGGCTTGGGATAAAGATGGGGAGATAGCTCAAAAATTATCGTGACAGGCAAAACAGACTCAGAGTATGGAGATAGTAAGATTTATTGCCTATTACTAGGCACAAGTTAGAGAAGTGAGAAACGAAGGAAAGAAACCAAAAATGCCTTCCCCCCATCCACCCTCTTCCACCTCCTTCCCCCGCAGGGGCGTAGGGGAATGGGGGCTGCGGTCAGTCTATAGCACTTTGTCTCCACCGCTCGTTCTCAGTCACTCTTGTCCCCTGTGCCATGGGGTCCCTCCCACGGGATGCCATCCTTCCCGAACTGATCCTGCGGGGGCTTCCCACAGGCAGCAGCTCTTCAAGAACTGCTCCACATATGGGTCCTTACCACAGGGTCCATCCCTCAGGAGCAAACTGCTCCAACCTGGGTCCCCCACGGGCAGCAGCTCCTGCCAGGTCACCTGCTTCTGCGTGGGCTCCTCTCCACGGTCTGCAGCTCTGGCCCGGAATCTGCTCCAGCAGGGGTCCTCCACAGGCCGCAACCTCCTTCAGTGCAGGTCCACCTGCTCCACCGTGGTCTCCTTTATGGGCTGCAGCGTGGAACCCTGCTCCTTTGTGGTACTCCATGGGCTGCAGGGGGACAGCCTGCTTCACCATGGTCTTCACCACAGGCCGCAGGGGACTTCTGCTCCGGTGCCTGGAGCACCTCTCCCCCTCCTTCTTCACCGACCTTGGTGCCTGCAAGGCTATTTCTGACTCTTCTCACTCCTCTCACTCTCCCAGCTGCTGTGTTGCAGTGTTTTTTGTTTGTTTGTTCTGTTTTGTGCGTTTTTTTTTTCCTTTCTTAAATATGCTCTCACAGAGATGCAAACAACATTGCTTATTGGCTCGGCTCTGGTCAGCAGTGGGGCCCTTAATTAATATGGGGCAGCTTCTAAATTCTTCTCACAGAAGCCACCGCTATGGCCCCCTGCTACCAAAACCTTGCCATGTAAACCCACTACAGTGACTTGAAGCAAGGAGTATTAGGGACTCCCTGTGGGGGCTCAGGGGCCCTGGCAACCCATCCCACTGGCCCACCAGCAGAGGCAGACAGGGGCACTGGAGCAGACCCAGTCTCAGAAATCAGGCACCTCCCTGGGGCCAATAACCAACAATCGTAATATCTGGTGCATTAAGAAAATCTGTGTAAAAATATTTTCACTTATGAGAAAATTTTCATGTATACGTTTTCATGGTATGAATTTTCATTCATTTTAGTCTTTATAGCTATGAAAATTTTAAGAGAATTTCTTCCTGATTTACCCACGTTCTTAGAAAAGTTATATGGGTAGATATATTTATCAGATCTTGCTTATGCACAGAAAGGCATGCATGATTTCATCAAGAGTAATTGCTTTACTAGTAATAACTTGGAAGGGACACAGATAGTCAATATTACCTTGAGCATCACAAGATTCTTACTGTAATAGTTGTTTAAGTGCCTTTCAGAAAATTTCTTGCTGTTATTTTAGAAACACAGAAATAATATTGAAGGTCCCAAGGAGACTTAACTATATACTTGAAGTGAGGAACTCAGATGATTTGAGTTCCATGCCACTGGGTGGATTATTCTGTCTCCTATTCATCTGATTCCCTATCTACTATGTCTGAAAACTGTACCTTGACAGCTTAAGGGTTGTTATGTGGAGCTCTTGCTGTTTCAACTGATCTTTAATTTCAGTATGTCTCAGCATGGTCTTGAAGCTCTCTTTGGACTCTGTTCTTTTGACTTTGGGCATGTCCTTAATCTTTTTATTTTTATTTTTTTCCCTTTGGATTGCTCTTTTACCCTCCCCTTTCTCCTGTCTTTCTTCTTTAACTGCATCTTGTTCTCCTTTTCCTCCTCCTCCTTAATCTCAGGCTTGGCCTTTCTCTTCTCCCTGACCTGAGGATCAACCTTTTCCTTTGACACAAGTCTGGCAATCTCTCCCCTTCTTTGACCTTAGACTTAGCCTTTCTTATGCCCATTGTTTTTGCTGTATTTTATTTTACATTCTTTCCTGGCATTGCTGCTTTCTGGCCTGGAGTTCCCCTAAGGGGATTTGTCATTCCATTTACCATTCAGAATTTCTTAACATGGCCATGGCAAATCACTCTCTTTTGCATCATCAGCAATTCTATTGTGTGTGTTGCTGTTTTGGGCTCAGACCTCATGAGTTTAATTCTTCCTGACTTGTAGTAGCAGTCTACAAATTTTTCAGAAGTTTTTTTTTTCTTTTTTTTTTTCTGTAATACAAACTGCATCTACCATCGTTGTTTCCAGCTTGCTTTTTATTTTGTTTTGCTTTGTTTTGTGTTTCTCTCACAGATTTTTCCTTTCCTTTCCTTTCCTTTCCTTTCCTTTCCTTTTCCTTTCCTTTCCTTTCTTTCCTTTCTTTCCTTTTCCTTTCCTTTCCTTTCCTTTCCTTTCCTTTCCTTTCCTTTCCTTTCCTTTCCCTTTCCTTTCCTTTCCTTTCCTTTCCTTTCCTTTCCTTTCCTTTCCTTTCCTTTCCTTTCCTTTCCTTTCCTTTCCTTTCCTTTCCTTTCCTTTCCTTTCCTTTCCTTTCCTTTCCTTTCCTTTCCTTTCCTTTCCTTTCCTTTCCTTTCCTTTCCTTTCCTTTCCTTTCCTTTCCTTTCCTTTCCTTTCCTTTCCTTTCCTTTCCTTTCCTTTCCTTTCCTTTCCTTTCCTTTCCTTTCCTTTCCTTTCCTTTCCTTTCCTTTCCTTTCCTTTCCTTTCCTTTCCTTCCTTTCCTTTCCTTTCCTTTCCTTTCCTTTCCTTTCCTTTCCTTTCCTTTCCTTTCCTTTCCTTTCCTTTCCTTTCCTTTTTCCTTTCCTTTCCTTTCCTTTCCTTTCCTTTCCTTTCCTTTCCTTTCCTTTCCTTTCCTTTCCTTTCCTTTCCTTTCCTTTCCTTTCCTTTCCTTTCCTTTCCTTTCCTTTCCTTTCCTTTCCTTTCCTTTCCTTTCCTTTCCTTTCCTTTCCTTTCCTTTCCTTTCCTTTCCTTTCCTTTCCTTTCCTTTCCTTTCCTTTCCTTTCCTTTCCTTTCCTTTCCTTTCCTTTCCTTTCCTTTCCTTTCCTTTCCTTTCCTTTTTCCTTTCCTTTCCTTTCCTTTCCTTTCCTTTCCTTTCCTTTCCTTTCCTTTCCTTTCCTTTCCTTTCCTTTCCTTTCCTTTCCTTTCCTTTCCTTTCCTTTCCTTTCCTTTCCTTTCCTTTCCTTCTTTTCTTCTTTTTCTTTTTCTTTTCTTTTCTTCTTTTTTCTTTTCTTTTTTCCTCTGGGTCTTCTCAGTATTTTCACCTGTGGTATTAACTGATAAGGTTTGTTTGCACCCATATTGCACTGTCATTGTCATCCTTTGATCCTTGAGATTTTTATTTGTTGGTGTTGCAAAAAATATCAAATTTTCCTAACGAAGTTATATGTTATTCAAATATTTACTGTTATTCATTCTTCTGATCAGGAGTTTTTAATCTGTTTTATCACACATAATAGCTTTGTTTTGATACAAGTAGTTCATGGCAATTCAGATGTAACCCATATGAGAAACGAATCTGCATTTTGTCTGTCTTATTAGCAAAGATTATTATCTAAACATTTCCGAAGGCAAGAATTTTCAAGAAATATTAGCTCTATTTTATAAAAATAGAGACCTCTGCAAATTCACATTACTTGTTTCTAACTGACATTGTGCCTTACAAAGAATTTCATTTCTCCTCACTGGACTACTTCTTGTGGAGATAGCCTCAGCCTTCCACTTTCTGTAGTATTGTTCCTCTGCCACTACAGTTATGTGTTTGGTAGCAGCCTGTTTTCTCTGAAGAGAAATCTGTCATTTATGTTACTCTGTTCTGTCTGCTTTCTCTTTTCATCTCTGGTCAGGGTTTTTCCTGATCTTGCAGACCTTGCACAGATTCATATATTCCCACTCTTTCTTTTTCTTGTAGCCTATCTCTGAAGCCACCCACCTGTTCTGTAGGATATTCTAGTGGCTTGTGTCTGAGGATGCCATCCTTCACCTCTGACTTCAGAGGAGTGTCAGTCTCTTTTTTCTGCTTTTTCTGAGTGTGCTACCACATCTGAATGTGTCAGGCAGGAATCAAGACCAGAGGCACACGTATGTTTGTAAGATTAACTATTTAAAGCAGAAAGAGATAAAGCAGAGGATCATGAGGAACCTGCCATATTAGAGGGAGAAAAAGCAACACAAGAACTTCAAATGTATCTTTCTGATGTGCTTGAAGACAATGAATACAACAGAGAGAATAATAATTTAGGGGAACTGTGTAAATTACAGGCTTCCTGTCTTCTTCTGATGTGCTACTTTTAATTCAAGTTGAAAAATGTGTCCCCCCAGGAGGTTTGTCTTGTTGCTGAATTTCTGCTCTCTGGCCAAAGAGATCAGGCACCTTTAGCAAAAGAGAAGTCACGTTTCACAACCTTTACACTTACATTTACACTTAGATACAGCACTTGATACTTGCATTTGTTTTAAGTAAAGAAAAGTAAGATACCAACACTCATTTCTTAGATAACTGTAAATCAACATTAGCTCAGTTGATATACATGAAGAGTGGGTGGTTTGTTTTCTTAATGAAAGCCCATACTCTTTGACTACCATCCAGGATACCTATTTTCCACACTAATTACAAACGGTGCCTGAGGTCTGATTCAGTTATTTAGCATTCACATAGCTAAATTAGCGAAAAAGTAGATTTCACTTCCATGCTTTTGATACTCTTCCAACTGGTCTGTGTCCACTTCCTGCTGCAGCATCATTTAGCATCTTTTTAGCATCTTAGATCATTTTTGCATCTTTCCTCTTCTGAACATGGCTGCCCTCAAACTTTCCAGACAATAAACCATTGAAAGAGCATCATCTCTTTATCAGATATTCCGACTTCTGGGCTAGTGATGTTGAAAGAGCATCACAGAACTGCCCAGACGCATTTTCCTATTGTGTCCTCTATAACTTTCTATTTATAGTATACAAAAAAAAAAATAGTTACAATTGTTATGCAATGTTTGAACCATGGGGAGAGTTTATTAATAAAATTGTCATAAGAATGAATTTGATATGAAGCTGAATAAATAGACAAAAGTGTGTAAACACTGTAACTGACACATTTAAAGACGTGTTTAAAGATGCTGACTGCATTTAAAATGCTACGTTTTGTCACACACACTTTATGAACTTGACTGCTCAAACTGAATTTGCTTACAATACTCCAATCATTGTGATGAATAAAACTGAGAATTAAAGAAGAAAGAATTTATCTTGTAACTGGATATTACAAAGAAGAGTCAGAGATTTTTAGAATAGCTGGAGAGAGTGGGTCATCATGTTTGGGAAAAAAAAAATATATATATAAGACAAAGATCTCAGGTATTGACTAAGATAACTATATAAATATACTGTCAGAACACCAGTCTTAGTTGCTTTTGAGTTATGTTTGCTCCATCACTCTTAAAATCAGACTCTTCAGATAGTTCTAGGAAATGAGTCAAATAAGTAAGCTTAAACTGAGTAACATTAAGGCTGACTATAGTACCATCGGACTTAAGTTACCTATGAGTCATTGTACTGTTGACAAAGACAATTTTTGACTTTAGAAAAATAAGCTTAGAAAGACTGCCAAATTCCCTTAACAATTATATTAGACTTTTATAATTCCAAGGAAACCAGTTGTCACAAAAATACAGGAAAAATGTCACTTCTAAAAGGAAAATATATATTAAATACTTCTATGTTTTGTCTTAGAACTTGACTATTATTCCTCTAACATGCATGCCCATACTTGCCCTACGAGCATATTGATAGAAAGGAAGTGCAGTATTTGCAGTTGTTTTTATAGAGAGGAATTGCTTATTATAGAGATAGAGTCTAAACAAGAGGTGTAAATAGACAAGAGCAGTGAGAACAGAGCGGTTTAGTAGAATATATAAAGTCTAAACTATAATCTAGTCATCTACAATTAAAATCAATCTGGCAAGGAGAATTAGAAGATCTGTAAGATAAATTGAAGGTGAGAAGGATAAGAACAGTATAGGAGATAAATCTGGAAAACCTAATTCACAAACAGCACTTTCTTAGTTTTTATTCTTCTAAGCTAAAGACTATTTTGATGCTATGGAGAGACAGTAAATGCAGCCCCTGTGTTTACCAGCAAAGCTGAGTTGAGTATCATTCAACTGCAGCAGAAATTAAACTATAAAGACTGACAAAATAAAGAAATACAAGTTTAAAATAACTGAGAAAGGAAACTGTGTTAGCTTTCGTGGATTTTCACTGTCCAGCCATTCCTTAAATCCTTCCTTATTTCTTATGTCCTAGGTTTATTCACTTACTACTCTTGGAGAATTACAATGTCTGTCAGAATCTACGTGAGCAGTGAAATCTTCAATAAAAGTGAAATTGTTATATGGAGATATTTAAAACATTACTGTAGCTTGGAATAAAGATTGCCCTAAACTTCAACATCTGATTCCTCAATGGCTGTGTGTGTGAAAATTTACACTGTTGCCAGGTTTTCTGTGTGATAAGTGTCTAGATGGACACTTTCACAGTTTAGCTGGCATGTTTCATGCTTTGTTTATTCATAAGGAATGTGCTTTGATTCCCTATTCCTAAATTTGTCCCTTTCAGACTGAGATATGTATATTCAGATATCCATCCACAGGTATATATTTCCAGTTTTTAGAGATAATCACCTTCATTATATGGGACTAAGGACTGTATTTTCAATTCTTACAATGAATTGCATTTATAGGGATTGATTTGGCTTTAGTAAATCAAAAAAATTGTGTTATTCATTGTGATTAAGACTGCAGAATCCACTATTAGCAAGTAAATATTAAATCCTGATTTCGTTTACACTATAAAATAATAGTGTAGGTTAAAAGGTCAAAATAGGTCAAAAGTTAAGTCCAAAATCTTTTTTCTTTCTTTTTTTTTTTTTCTTTAAATGACATAAGAAAATATTCTGATATATTAGATGGAATCTCAGTGCTGTGATCCTTAGGATCTTTATTGATAAGAACTGATAATTTCTTCTAGTCACTATACATATGCATACTTGGAAAGTCTGTGTTTGTATGTGTGTGAGTATAGGTATATATACTTTGAGATAGTCTATCAGTTATCCGGAAGTCATGCATGTCTTATTGACAGGCAGTTGGACTCTGAAAGCTATGTAAATTTGTGGAACACATTTGTCAGCTCACTGCTTTGTTAACAAGTTAGTAGGACTACTTGATGGCCTCACCCTTTCTTGTGCAATTTGTTTTAAAATTGTACTTTTCACATAAAGTGCTTGTCTGTATTAATCAACATCGTTAAAATATGAATAGAAGATATGAAGTTCCTTGGTGCATTAAGAGAAATGGAAAAAAAAATAAATAAATACAAGCAGTGCATGCATTTCCCCTGCAGAATATATATCTATGTCATAAATTCAACTGTACTGGTTTTTGTGGGAAGAAAAGTATTTCATCTAATGCAGTCTTGGAACTGAGGCAAATTACCTGAAATAACTTTCTTGACATGTTACCTTTTGAGGTTTAAATTGCAGTGTCTCAATATAGTCCTGACAAAAGAGACTATTGGTAAGTATTAGTATTTAGTCATTTGAAATAGTCTACGTAAAAGGATAGCGTATTGGTAAATAAGATATCCATTGAAAAGTAATTTGGAGTATAAGCTAGAGTATTGAATTGCACACTGTTCACAAAGAAAATTCTGGTACATTCATATTGTTATTCTGGTCATAATTCCTTTTGTGAAAATAAAAATAAAACAAACCCACTAAAAATGTAGTGAGAGGATAGTTAAATCCAGGGAAAGTAATTGAAGTCCTTGAAGTGAACCAGGCTTCTCTGAGACTAAAATATTTAAATTTGACTGAGGGTCAGCTGAGGAAGTACACTATTGCCACTTTGACATAATAATTTCTGTAAAAGTCTATGCTAAATAATCAAGAAATAAATAATAGTCAAATGATTTCACATTCTATCTTTGAATGTATACAACGTACATTTAAAGAAATATTTTTATAAGGATCATGTATTTTTTTTTCACTTCTTTTATCTTAACGTACTTTCTCTAGTCTTTTTTTTTTTCTTTCCCTAAAATGAATATTTTTGTGGTTTAAAAGTTTAAAGGCAATTTACTTCCTTAGCAAAGATTGATCAGAAAAGAAAAAATGTTACTAATAACTGTTAGGACAAACGTTAATGCACTATTATCAATTTAGTTATCCTATGGGTATCAATATTATATTTTTTATTTTTGTTTTTATTATTTTTTTAATCTTGAAAATTAGAATTACAGGTGATTTCGTATGTGTATTGTTTCACAGTCAACAACTCATAAGCATACATTTTATTTTCTTCCTTTACTGAAGAACATTATATATTTCTTCCTCACAGGAGAAACTTGTGCTATAACTGAAATGACAATATGCTGCTTCCTATGAGGGGATTCTGAAGGCTTCTCAAAAACACAGCACAGTGGTAAGTACTAAAAATATAGTCAAAACAATTAAGTTATCTGAAAAATAAATCACAGAGATGAACATCAAGTCTCTTTTACTAGTGTTCTTAAATTTGTTTGAAATATATATTTGTGATGTATACTTCCAGCTAAAATGCTTATGTGCTGCCATGTGTTCATGGAATAAGACCTGGAATAGAATCCATTCTAAATATTAGTGTTTATTCATGATAAGCATGAATTTTATATTATTTTTCAGTTCTTGAAATATGGAATGGTACCTCTATGTGGTTAAAAGATGTTGGATTAAACCTGGATATTGTGACACTGTTAACCAGTAAGGTTTCGGTTTTCCAGGCCATTCTATACCAGATAGAGCTGATGATGTTCAGTTTTCAAAAAATGTTTGGGTTCCAAAGTTCTTGGAACTCTTGGAGTTCTTGGAGTTCTTTAAAAGGGGACATTTAAATAAAGGACTTTGGTTGCTGTTTCATTTTATATTCTGTTTTATATTGTTACCATAAAGACTGATATTTTCTCTCAGTTTATTAGCAACATATGACATAGCATAATTCAATATATAGTGTACGCATAGACACAAATGTACATGTCTATATATGCATAATTATATATATACACATATTTAAACATTCCTATGATATCTATATGATAAATATGGCACGGATTTAGATTATAAATCTACGCATAGACTATATCTTACTCGTAAAAGAGATCAGATTAATCTATTGCCTTTCTTTCATACCATGCCTGATGCATTGGTTTATAAGGAAGGATGGACATAAACAAATGACCAGAAAAGTTTCTCCGATGACATAGCACTTCCTTCTCACATTATATGTTCTATGAACTTTGAAGCAGATGTGATTTTTTTTTTTTCTGTAATCATTGCCCAAGATGCAGCTTCAATTTAGGATTATCATTCAGTCCTACATTCAAGGAGAAGAAATAATAAGGTATCTGATGTGATAATAGAGTGGTGAATAAGTAATAATTCAAAGTATGACAGAGTAGTTATGAGATATGAGGGTACCATTATGTGAAGTGTAAAAATCAGATGAATAATATAACAGCTTTGAAAACTCATGTGATTTTTGCATCACTGAGCCGTGTTTATTCCAATTTGTTGTAATTTAAATGTAATAAAATAAAACATCTTATGAATAGGAGCCTGTTTAATAGTTTAGCATCCATGCTGATCATGATTGTAGCTGAACTCTTAGTTGTTACAATAATGAACAGTACATATGCATGAGTATGGAACATAGGATTCAGTTACCTATACTCCTCAGAGAACTCATAATATATATAAATATGTATATACATATATATATTTATAACTTTTAGGAAAAGGGAAAGCAAATGATATAAATAATACAAACCTGATATAAAGAAAGCAAAGCTGAAGTAAAAGTCAAAATAATGACTTAGTTTCTTTGTAACTAAAAGTTTATAGCAGTTTTATGTTTTCTTGTACAAAATTAGCCACAGACAAGTTCCAAGAAGGGAGAGAAACTCTCATTTCAAGATCTGTCAGAATATACTGAGATAAATCACAGAAGCTGGGAAGGGTCTGGAGGGGAAACAGAGGGGTAGTGTGATTGTAGTTTTCACTGTTTTCTCAGAATTTTTTTTTTGTTTTTGTTTTTGTAAAAATGCAGAGGATTCATGGAGAATGAAAAGAAAGGGAAGCAAGCAACATTAAAACAGAAAAGTGAGATAGAGCCTACTGATGTCTATTTTTTAACTCCAACTTAGGTTTGTGGACATCAGAAGCCAATTGTGTCTTTTGAAAATTTCCTTGTTTGTGAAACAATAATTGGACTATACACAAAAGAAACCAGAATTGTAGAAAGTAAAACTGTAAATCTGCTTCAGATTTATTTCAATTTCTCTGCTTGCTGATATCCTGAAGTGTATGTCACAAGCATATATGTTCAATTGCCAACATTAAGTTACTCCCCAAAAACACAACCAAAATATGCTACTATATGTTAAAGAATTTTCTATTTTGTCTAGAAGAAGGCTATATTATTATGAGAAGTTTGTCAAGAGACAAACTGAAGTGGATCTGAAGGCTTTCAGAAAAATGATGACCCAAACTAACTCTGAAGATCAGTATTTGCAGCAGATGATAGGGATCCATTTCAATGAACAGAAGAACTGTGAGAGTGATGTGAATCATTTTCAATGTTGTTTCAAAAATAATGGTAGTGACTTTTGCTATATTGTACTTGCATTTAAGAGCAATACAGAAAGGAGTCCCCATGATTTGATCATTTCTACATTTTTCTTCATCATAAACCAGATAAAATTCTTCATCATGAACCAACAATCAGAATGACATTTCTCATGGAAAGAAAAGTGCAATTTATGTTTAGAGTATGCAGCAAGCACTTGCCATGCATAATACGGACATAAACATGAAAGAAAGCAAACAGTCCTCAGATTTTGATCTTACTTCACAGGTAGATGTCTGTTTAAATGGCGTGATTTCATTCTAAAATCCTGACCTGACAGCTGACTGTGCAGATGGAGCCCTGTGGTAGGCCATGGAACGCTGTGCAGTTTCTTTAATGTAGCCACATACTGTCTGATTCTTGATCATGTTCTCAGATTCTGGTCAAGCCTTCTGCCTTGCATCATTTATGATAACAAATGTGAAGGAATAATAAAGCCTTCACATTGAAAGGGAGCTATAAATTGCTCTAATTCTAGACTTAGGAGTTTTAGGAAATGGATCAGTTTTTAATTCTCTGAGGAAAACCAGGGCGCAATAGAACTATCATCCTTAGAGCTGTCAGCTTACTTCAGTCTCTTTTTCAGCTCTCAGGATTCAATGCTGTTGATTAAAATCTTTGCTTTGCTTCCTGTTGTCAGGTTTTACGACCACAATTATCAACATGCTCAGCTGAGTACTCCAAACTCTTGTTAAGCAGTACTTTCATCAGATGGTTTGCTCTGAAATATTATCAGTAAATCTAACCTTACAGATTCTATGCAGCAATCTCAATAGGTTCATGACATCACTGATATTGTGGTGTGTGAATTGGAACTGATATATCTTTTTATTATTATTATTATTGCAACATTTAGTTATGTGTTTCAGTGTGACTGATCTATATTACTTAAATGTATGCACACTCTAGTGATATCCACTAAAACGTGGATTTCTGAATAATCCAAGTGAGCAAGATTTATGCAAATATGAAATAGCAATCACCAAAACTTTCCAGGGGGTTATTTTATTTTATTTTTTTTTTTTCAGGTGGCAATGCAGTTGGATATATTTAACACCTTTACCTAAAGGTGTTAAAAGTATAATTTCAGTGGTGAGTTCTGATGACAAATAAAATTCCCATGATTTCCTTAAATCTTTAAGAACTATAAACTGCTCTTATATAAGTAACAATTCCATAAATACAATTGATTTTTTAGGCAATTAATCTGAACATTACATTACTTAAAGCAGTGTCCAATGATAATGAAGAACTCAGAATAATGTAATTTCAATGTTATGCAGACCGGATGGCTAACTGGAGTTCACTGAATCATAACATCATCAGCAAGCAAATGAAGGAGAAATAGAAATTAATTACACTGTGTTTTGCATAGGCAGCTCATATGAATGATTAGATTATTATTATTATTTACGTTTTCATGTTAAATGCAAAGAACTGGAGTGCAGATTTTACTATTATTTGGAAAGTTGAAATAGGAAATGTACTGTACTGAGCAACAGAAACCTCTTTTTAAATTATTATTATTTTTAATAAAGAAGAATAGTAAAAGACCTTTGAATATAAGGTCCTAGGGCAAATAAATTACATGCACAAGATTGTTCTTCATGCTGTCAAGGTTCAAAACACACTGCATCTTCATTATTAAGTGATATGATTAAGCAATATCACAACTGTGATAAGTTTTGCTCATTTTGTTTGGGTAACTCAGTGGTATGGTGAAGGAAAACCATCTCCAATATCCTTTGCTAAATACCCCTTTAGGTCTTGGAGTATCAGCTCTAGTTTCTAGAGTAGGAGGCAATGAAATCACATAGAGCCTTATAATTCAGATTAAAATCAAAGAATCATAGAATATCCTGAGTTGAAAGGGACCCACAAGGATCATCAAGTCCAACTCCTGGCTCCACACAGGTCTACCCAAAATGTCGGTTATGAAATCAAGAGACACATTTATAAAACATGGAAAAGTCTCAAATTAAATGGTGTTGTATGTACATATCTGTTTTTTTTTTAATTATTATTTTTATTTATTTTTAATGCACATGTAGCACTATAAGAAACTCAGCAGAAGTACTGCAATTTGGGGAGGAAGTAGGTAGAAAAACAATAATGTTAGAATTTCAAACTTTTGTTTTGGTGATTTTTTCAAGAAATTGTTTAAAGATGAAACCTGTTTGAATAAGACTCATCTGTTTATCAAACAGCGTATCAGGAGAATTAAGCTTGTTGGTTCTTTGAGACAGTTTTGGTTGCTTAAAATCTGTCTTCTGGTGCAATTTTAGGAATCCTGTATTTGTCTGTTAGACTGCCAGCACCACTCCAGAAGGACCAGATCTCCCATAAGTATTACGTTGTATCAGCTAGCCCTAGGTAGAAGGGTTGCATCCTCAAACATACGCACCTACATTACCATGTTCATGTTCTGGATAAGTCCCTAGGGTACATTAACTAAATAAACTAGATCCTTATTGAGTTACTAGACACCTAACTCACAGGTAGACTACTTCATTTAGATAAAATAAAATAAAATAAAATAAAATAAAATAAAATAAAATAAAATAAAATAAAATAAAATAAAATAAAAAATAAATAAAATATCCACTATCTAGAACTTAAATTTGTCCCTAGTTTTTGATCTGAAAACAGATATATGTGTGAGGTACGCAGCAAGCCAATCAAACAAGATGGTGAACATCTGGGTATGTACAGAAAGTTATCTTTGTGTGTCTAGGGAAAACTGTGATTCCTGTGAGCTTTTCAGGTTCCTAGAATATTACCTGGGATTTTTGTGGCTCTGGGCCTCACAGAGCCTTACAATGTAAAAGAGAGGGGCTCCATGAGTTTATGGGCTTCTGAGGTTAATTAGTAAGTAACATGAAGACTATGTGGCTCCTCTTCTGAATATAAATCTTGTGCTAGATACCCATTTTTTGTTGATGTTGTTTGTTTGTTTTTATTTAACTTCACCCCCCTGGAAGTGTATCTTATGGGAAGCAGAGGATTGAAGCAGTCTTCTTAGTCTTAGAGGCACGGACAAGATTGCACATAGGAGTGAATTTGGGAATGTTGTTGTTTCAGAGAAGGCTGAAGGAGAGGAAATAGTCTGCGTTTTGTTTCTGAGAAACTGACTGGATACTTCATTTGATTAAGTGCCTTTAAAAAGCCTAGTATTGTATTGCTTGAGGAAACAATGTAGCATAGTTCTTTAATAGTGAAAAATTACTGAATTATTTCTGTTCTGTTCCGAATACAAGAAATCCACCACAATTATGCTAATCACTGCCCTGAAAACATATTGATACAGGTGTTGAGTGACTAGGGTAGATGATGGTATATTTCTTTCTCTCTCAAATGAAAATAAAATAAAACTCTTTTTTTTTTTTTTTTTTTGCCAGCAGGAAGTCAAACTATTTGTAGAAATGTCTTAGAATTGAAAATTATTATTTGATTCTGAAGGTAAATTTGTTTGTTTGCACATGTGAATATAATATGCATTTAGATTTGACAGTTTAAATGACAGTTTAGACCCAGACACCTAGTGCTATTGTTCAGCTTTTTTTTTCTATTGACATTGTGCCCAAAATAACTATATGCATCATTTTTTCTATTTAATCTTTTATTATAAGTAATAAGTTTTAATCTGTTATTATAAGTATATAGTGTCTATCTAAAAGGTTCATTACTAAAAAATGACATTTTAAAAAATGACATTTTCTTTCATATATGCTGCTTTGCATTCCTTATTCTTTCCCAAGGACACACACACACACACACACACACACACAAAAAGAGTGAGAGAGAAAGAAAACACAACATGATGTGCAATATTGTTATCCACTATTTGAAATAAAGTTCAGAATTATTGTGTGTAGGTGAAACTACCTAGGTCACATCAAATTTAGATTCCATCTGTTTTCACGTATTTTAGTGTCTTCCTCTCCTGATCAGATATGAACTATCACTATTTTTTTTTTTCACCTGGTTGCATCTTCAATGATAATGATGGAAATCTACCTATCTGTGCTCACAGCATGAATATAGATTTAAAGCTTACACAACTATTCACAGAATGTTATCAAAACCATATAAAATCTTTGTTTTAACATGATTTTAGCAAATAATTGATAAAATTTGTTGCTCAGTTATTACCTTAAAAAATCTGCAACTTTTGTCATTGTAAGAAATTAATAATCTGCAATCAAATATCTGTTCAAACTGAGTTTCAGCTGTCCTGGATGGAAACAAAACTCTTTTAATTGAAACTAAATTGCACATTTAATTTTAGTGTAGCCTGTAGTCACTGGAGCTAATAGAATATAAAAGCTTTTATTGTTTCTATGATTTGAGATTTGTACTTAGCTTTAAAGATATGTAAATGATATTTCCTATGTTATGTCATATCATCATGATTGCTCATGGGTAAAGCTATATCATGACTTTGGTTCAAAAAGATGAAAAGCAAGTACTTGAAAATTTTCCATTAATAATTAGAAATGTAAATATTACTCTGAGCTGCAGTCTACTGTTACTTAAAAATAATGTAATCATAATAAGGTGTTAGTCTTAAGGCCATATATTTAGACTGTATATAGGCAGCCTTTAAAATTCATCTTTTGCATGTAGTGTCCTTGCAAAGAGCATAACTGTCTTAATTAGAAATGTTACTGAAGTGTTTCCTTATTCTGAATTCATAGAATCATTAAGGTTGGAAAAGACCTCCAAGATCATTTGATCCAACAATCCCCTACTACCAATGTCACCCACTAAACCATGTCCCGAAGCACCATGTCCAAACTTTACTTGAAATTTGACTCCAAGTGACTCCACCACTTCCCTGGGCAACCCATTCCAAGACATGACTACTCTTTCTGAGAAGAAATATAACCTAAACCTTCCCTGGTGCAACTTGAAGCCATTCCATCTAGTCCTATCACTAGTTAGATAACTAGCGAGAAGAGGTCGACCACCAGCTCCACACAACTTTGTTTCAGGTAGTTGTAGAGAGCAATAAGGTCTCCCCTGAGCCTCCTCTTCTCCAGAATAAACAATCCCAGTTCCCCCAGCCACTTCTCGTAAAACTTGTGTTCCAGACCCTTCACCAGAGCCTTTGTACTCATCTGGACATGCTTCAGGGCCCTGATATCCTTCCTGTAGTGAGGGGCCCAAAACTGAACACAGCACTCGAGGTGCGGCCTCACCAGAGCAGAGTACAGGGTGATGATCTCCTCCCTGGCCCTGCTGGCTACACCATTCCTGATACAAGCCAGGATACTGTTGACCTTCTTGGCCACCTGGGCACACTGCTGGCTCATGTTCAGACAAGCATCAATCAACACCTTCGGACCCTTTTCCTCTGCACAGCTTTCCAGCCACTCTGCCCCAAGCCTGTAGCATTGCATGGGGTTGTGGTGACCAAAGTGCAGGATCCAGCTCTTAGCCGTGTTGAACCTCATCCCATTGGCCATCGATCCATCCTGTCCAGGTCCCTCTGCAGGGCCTTCCTACCCTCTAGCAGATCGACACTTCCCCCCAGCTCGGTGTTGTCTGCAAACTTACTGAGGGTGAGCTTAATTCCCTCGTCTAAATCATCAGTAAAGATACTAAAGAGGGTGGGCCCAACACTAACCCTTGGGGAACACCCCTCATGACCAGTCACTAGCTGGATTTCACTCCATTCACCACTACTTTCTGAGCCCGGAAATCCGGTCAGTTTTTAACCCAGCAAAGAGTGGATCTGTCCAAGCCATGGACTGCCAGCTTCTCTAGGAGAATACTGTGGGAGACTGTGTCAAAGGCCTTGCTGAATTCTAGGTAGACCATGTCAACAGGCTTTCCCTCATCCAACAGATGGGTCACCCGGTCATTTAAGGAGATGCGCTTGGTCATGCAGTACTTGTCTTTCATGAACCCATGCTGGCTGGGCCTGATCCTCCCGCTGTCCCATATATGCTATGTGATTGCATTCAAGATGACTTGTTCCATCACCTTTCCTGGCACTGAGTTCAGGCTGACAGGCCTGCAGTTCCCTGGGTCCTCCTTACAATCCTTCTTATAGATGGGCATCACATTAGCAAGTCTCCAGTCATCTGGGACCTATTCAGATGACCGTGACTGCTGACAGATGATGGAAAGCAGCCCAGCAATCACATCCGCCAACTCCCTCAGTACCCTTGGGTAGATCCCATCCGGCCCCATGGACTTGTGACAGTCCAGGTGGAGCAGCAGGTCTCTGACTGTTTCCACCTGAACTGTGGGTGGTTTCTTCTGCTCCTTGTCCCAGAATTCCAGATCAGGAGATTGAGTACCCCAAGGATAAGTGGTCTGACTAGTAAAGACAGATGTAAAGGAAACATGAATTCCCTTCTTTCATTATAGCTTTTTCTATTTATATTTATATACATACATATATATATAATACATAAATCTTTGTATAAGGCTCTAAAATACATAAATCTTTGTATAAGGCTCTTTGTTTAAGGCTCTAACGAGTTAACTTATTAACTCTTTTTCAGTTTGTCATTCTTCCCTCCAGAAACTTATACACATACACATAGAATGACCTGAAATGTAAATGCAAAACAAAACAAATAAACAAACAAAAAGATGGAAAGTACTTGCAGATATAACAATATAACACATTAATAGGCAAATGAAGCACATCTACTTCATAATTAGTGTTATAAAAGCAAAGATCTATTACCAAAGCTTATTTCCAAGTAAAGTTAATTTTCCCTGCATAGAAAAACACTTGCACTGTATTTATAGATAATTAATTCAAATACTATATATAATATAATGTAATATATACAATTATCTGCATGTCAAGGTTTGCTTTTCTGAAGCTGATCAGAATGCTGTCCTAACTCAAGTAATGGACTTCCCATCACAGAATCACAGAACTAGAGAATGGCCAAGTTTGGAAGGGACCTCTAGAGATCCTCTAGTCTGACCCCCCTGCCAAGCAGGATCACCTAGAGCACATTGTGCTGGATGGCATCCAGACGGGTTTTGAATATCTCCAGAGAAGGAGACTCCACAACCTCTCTGGGCAACCTGCGCCAGTGCTCCATCACCCTCACAGTAAATAAGTGCCTTCTCATATTCAGCCGGAACTTCCTGTGCTACAATTTGTGCCTGTTGCCTCTCTTCCTTTCGCTGGGCACAACTGAAAATACCATCCTCTTGACACCCTTCCCTCAGACATTTATACATATTGATGAGGTCTCCCCTCAGTCTTCTCTTTTCCAGGCTAGACAGGCCCGGTTCTCTCAGCCTGTCCTTGTATGACAGGTGCTTCAGTCCTCTAATCATCTTCATAGCCCTCCTCTGGACTCTCTTCAGTAGCTCTATGTCCCTCTTGTACTGGGGAGCCCAGAACTGGACACAGTACTCCAGGTGTGGCCTCACCAGGGCTGAGTAGAGGGGGAGGATCAGCTCCCTTGACCTGCTGGCAGCACTCTTTCTAATGCACCCCAGGATACTGTTGGCCTTCTTGGCCACAAGGGCACATTGCTGACTCATGGTCAGCCTGCTGTCCACGAGGACTCCCAGGTCCCTCTCTGCAGAGCTGCTCTCCAGCAGGTCACCCCGCAGCCTGTACTGGTGTTTTGGGTTATTCCTCCTTAGGTGTAGGACCCTGCACTTGCCCTTGTTGAACTTCATGAGGTTCTTCTTGGCCCAACCCTCCAGCCTGTTGAGGTCCCTCTGAATGGAAGCACAGCCCTCTGGGGTATCAGCCACTCCTCCCATCTTTGTGTTGTCAGCAAACTTGCTGAGGGTGCACTCCGTTCCACCACTGAGGTCGTTGATGAATACGTTGAACAACACTGGAAACAGTTCTGACCCCTGTGGGACACTGCTAGCTACAGGCCTCCAACTAGATTCCGCACCATTAAGCACAACCCTCTGAGCTCTGCTATTCAGCCAATTACCAATCTACCTCGCTGTCCACTCATCTAGACTGCACTTCCTGAGCTTGCTTATGAGGATGTTATGGGAGACAGTGTCAAAAGCCTTGCTGAAGTCAAGGTAGACCACATCCACCACTCTCCCCTCATCTACCCAGCCAGTCATCTCATCATAGAAGGATAGCAGATTGGTCAAAAATGACTTCCCCTTGTTGAATCCATGTTATTCTATGCCTGATCACCTTGAGATGACCTCCAGGATGAGCTGTTCCAAGGATGATCCTTTCCAGGGATGGAGATCAGTCTGACTGGCCTGTAGTTACCTGGGTCCTCCTTCTTGCCCTTTTTTAAGACTGGTGTGACATTGGCTTTCTTCCTTTTACACTGGGATACTTCCCCGAATTTCTTTGGGGAAATAAAGTTATCTGTAGATATGAAATTCATGTTATTTGATCCAAGTACTTTGGTTTTCCTGATTTTAGAGAATCATATATATATCACTGACAGGAGAAAAAACAAACAAACAAACAAACAAAAACAAACAAACAAAAAAAAACCAATTAATTCAAGATTTTGGCAGAGTAATTAAGCACTACTAAGATAATTATTAAAATTTGAAAATCTATACATATGACAATACTTCTAAAGAAATTTGTCTACTCTGCAATGCTTGCTAATTAATATCACATCATAGCATAAACTGACCATAAACAAACTTTAATTTAGCTAACATTCAGTTTTTAAAATATTTGTTTCAAATACTCCTTTTTTTCTTTTTTTTCTTTTTTTTCCTAGAAAATGCAAGCTATCCTTGGGGATTTATAAGTCTTTTATTTTTCATTTGAATGACAGTTGATTGGCTTATTTCAGTGACATTGAAAGAAGTGGATGATGCTCAAGTCTTCTAAGATGGTAACATACATATTTAACAAATTGATTGGAAGGCTATTTTACCAAAAATGTACTTGTAAATATTTTTTCTCGGTGCTTCTGATATGCCAGTTGTGAGTGAAAAATACTATTGACTTTGTATATCCCAGTCTTCTCAATATATTTGCTTTTAGACTAAGGAGTAGTTTATTTGAGTAACAGTGTCACATATCAATATCTTTTTTTTTCTTTTTCTGTTTGACCATCAGGAAATCTGAGCACTGACACATGGAGGAGGCAGGTTTTGAATACCTGTGGCGGTGCTGAATACCTGCTGTGTATCCTGATCTAGGTGGCCCCACAAGAACAGGGGGACTCAGATCAGATGTTTTGTGTTTGTTATGATTATGTTCTGGACTGAAAGAAAACATTGTTTATTATTATTATTATTATTATTATTATTATTATTATTATTATTATTATTTGTTATTATTCATTATTATTATTATTATTATCATTTTTTTTCAAGTGATTTCTAGTTAAAAACAAACTAGGGTTCATCTGATAAGGAGCTTTTTTTGTGTGTGAAAATTTATTTAAATTCTTAGCTGCACATATATAAAGAAAATATAGAAATAACTCAGAGTTTGTGGTGGTACTAACCTTTTATTTTGGAAATATGAAATATTTAATCAACATTGTCAGAATATGACAACAACACTTAAAATGTTTAATATTACCAATGTAGACCTGATGTACAGAGAGAAAAGAATCTTGGTGACAGAGTTTAGGAAAAATAATTGTTACAAATACATTGAAATAGTTATAAGATTTAAATATACCAGGAAATCAGTGCCAGAGAAATAATGAATGAAGAATACTGTATACTCCAGTGCATATGAGAGACAATAATATTTTTGTCTTATTTTTTTTTAAAAAAAGGTGGTTAACAACTTGCCAAAGTGATAGTTATATCATCCGTTTGAGAATCAGACTTCAAGGAGAGTAGCAGCAAACAAAAGCAAAAATTATATTTGATTTTTCGTTTTCTAGCAATCAGTAAAATTACTGATGAAAACACATATGTACGCGTTCCCACCACTTTAAAAATAAATAATTATATAGAGCATTAAGCAAGTTCTTTAGATGATAGATCTCTCTCTCTCATGCCAAAGAAGGCATTATAGAAGGAATTATTTTGAAGAATAAAAGTGTAAGTCAGATCAGACAGGAATTACTGACATATCTCCAGTATGAGGTAGGATAATCTTCTCCTCTGTCAAACAGATTTAATTGTCTGCCCTGACCTCCATCTGTTCAATTAATTGACTGCATTAGTTTGTGGCAGATATTTTTGGTTGGTATTATGTTTTATTAGTGGGATTTCTTAAGATGATATAATAGTAGCACACAGGAAGCTGTAACTCCTGCCATGTGACAAGGTACATTTTTTTCAATCCTAACCTAAATCAGTTGACCACGGGCAGGAAAAATATATCAGTTCTTCCTAGTCAACTTGGCAGCTGCAAATTGTATTCTCATCTATTGTTTCTTCAATATCATCCCATGTGGGAATGATAAAAAAAAAAAAAAAAACACTTTATAAAATAAATGAAATCAATTACCTTTACAATATAAAAATAAATTCTACATATATATCTTTCTTTATATATTCTACATATGTAAAGAGAATAAGAGAAGGTAGGAAAAAATGACAAGGGAGAAGAAAAGATCTGTAGGAAAGAATTGTGACTTAGCGAAAAGAACAAACTAATGGAGTGCACTCTGTGAGAAAGGTTTGAGAATTAGACATGGGACTGAGAAGGCCATGTGCAAAAGAGGAAAAAGATGGAAGATATTTTGATAAGAGGACACATTTTGAATCATGACAGACCAGTCTAGGAAAGATCATAGAAGCAATGAATATTCTGTGTTGTAAGGGACCCACTAGGACCATTTAGTCTAAATTCTGGCTCCACATAGAACCACTCAAAAATCAAACCATATGTCTGAGAGTGTTGTGCAAATGCTTCTTGAACTCCAACAGGCTCAGTACCATGACCAGTTCCCTGGGGAGCCTGTTGCAGTGCCTAGTCACCCTTTGTTCTTCAGCTAAGTGAAGAACCTTTTCTTGACATCCTACCTGAACTTCTCTTGTCACATCTTTATATTGTTCCTTCAAGTCCTGTCACTGTCCCCAGAGAGCAGAGATCAGTGCCTTGATCCACTCCCCTTGTGATGAATCCATAGGTCAGATTCTCAGTCTGACTTAAATCAAATGACCTCAGCCGCTCTTCATACGTCTTTCCCTCTAGACCCTTCACCATCTTTGTTGCCTTCCTTTGGATGCTCTCTAATACTTTTATATCCTTCTTAGATTGTGGCACCCAAAACTGCACAGTCCTTGAGGTGAGGCTGCACCAGCACAGAGTAGAGATGGACGAGACAGTGTAGTATAATGTTTTGTCATAATATCATATTGTTAAAAAAATATTTTTCCTCGTTGTTGAATTGTTTCTTAATTATGAAATGTACTAGTGTATCTGCTCACCTTCTGTTCTCTTTTCTCAGCTGTGATCAGAACTTTATACTATCTATGAATCCACAGTACAGCTACTGTGAATATTGCTACGTATATGTGTTTTGTGGTCAAAGAAATCTGTGAAAAATCATATGATTCACTTCTCCATCTGTTTGCAACTTTGACAGTACTCATAGTTTTGCTTTCCTGTGGAAATAGAGTGTGCTAAATAGTATAATGATAATGATGTTTCATATGTCGTGTTAGAAAGTCATTCATAAATAGTACTTACTGTATCAAAAAGATCATTGGAAACAATTCATAAAAGAGTTATATTTTCTATCTGAGAAATATAAGCATAATAACTATAAATTTCTAACATAATTCTATTTTTCCTCAAACCTATCAGTTTTATGTTAGGTGTAGATGGTGAAAATGAACTGATTACCTTGTTCACTGAGATGTGTCTTTGCTTCAGGGAGGATACCATGCAGTAGTTTTGTTGTTGTTGTTGTTGTTGCTTTTCTGAAATAACACACAGGAGGATTTTGGGAGGGAGAGTTAGTACTGAAGGATAAAAAGAATGGAAGGTTATGAGAGAAAATAGCTGAAGGTTAGTCTAAATTCTGTGTACTGAATCTCTTACCAATGGATGCTACATAATTTTTAATTTACCACCAGTAGAACTAGTCAAAGAACAATTCTAAAAATTAGAAACTGAAAGCAGAATATGCTCTTTCTGATTTTATTCATGATAATTTGATTCATGTATGAAAATAACAGGAAAATTACAACTTTTCTTAATACTGTATGTCATGGTCATGGGGATAACTATATATTGGTAAGAGGTAAGAGAAGAAATCATAGTTCTGTATTTCAGCTGTACTTGTACTCCTTACACATAACCATCAGAATGTTTTTATGGTGGCTGGGTTCAACATGTTTTTAATGTCAAATACTTATGTTACAGTAAGAGGAGTTGCTGCCTGAAGTGTATGCTTCTGTTTATGACAGAATATCTAAATTTTTCACATCTGAGTGAGAAGAACATGAGCTTCACCGATGAGCTTAGTTTAGAGGAGGTATATTCTCATTGTGGTAGGCAAAGATGGAACCTTTCCAGTAATGGGAGTGGCAAGGTGAGCAAGGAGGAGAAATGTCAATTTCAACATTCTCTGATCATGCCTGGGCATTGGCTGAAAAGTAACGCTGTGCCTGGAAGTTTGCTAACAACCACACAGAACGAATGCTTTGGTAGGACAGTGCTGTAGCCCATGTTCTAGCCCCGTTTAGTTTGCTGCTTACACCTAAATTCCAGTGCTACTGCAGTGGTCTGAGAACAAAGATCTATATCCTTAACCGGACTTCCCTATGTTAATATCATGCTTAATTTTTAGGGGTCCAAATTACAAAATAGAATTCAAGTTCTTAAGTCAACTAATGAGAAGATCACACTTCATTGTGAATTCAGCATAAGCAGGACATTAAGCAGATTATATGTCATAGACTTTCTTTTGCGTGGATTCTTAAGCTCATTGTTTGATGGAGAGAGTGGAAGGCAGCAGACAGCATAGGAACGGTTGTCTTGCTCTTGTCTCCTAGATCTAGTGATTCTGGTGACCCCATCCTGTATAACACTCTGTGGAGACTTGAACTGCTGAGGTAAGCTGTCTCTCCTCTTAAAGATAAGAGGCTCAACCCAGCATTTGCCAGAAGAAAGACGACTAAGTTAGAAAGAAAGCAGCACAGGAACAGAAGTTGGAAGACATTCTTCCCATCTGTTTGTGAATTTGTCTACTTTCTAGCAAATATAAAATTTAAGGGGAAGAGTAAGTGAGAAAAAGTGATGATGTGATAGCACTGTAAAAATAATCCTGAGTCCCAATTTCATTTTCAGAGTGCTTCATGAAATGACTCTACCACAAATGGTATTAAGGCTTGCTTGAAAGAGAGAATATCTATCTCGTGGAGTTTCAGCTTTATGAGGCTGCAAAGTCATAGCTTTCTCATAGTTCAAAGGTGAAATTCCCAGGGTAAAAGTCTTTGAATTTAGGATTAAAAAGGCTGCACATAGTCTTCACAACCATCCCAGCCTTATTTGAAATCTAATGCTTGTAACACTAAAGTTGGGAGGTGTGGGTTTAAACTTCTTCAGGTTAATGAGGGTAGTCACTCAACTCTCCCATTTCTAAGATGAGCACATAATTATGACATTATCATATAAATGAAGACAGTATTACCACCTGGTAACTGAACTAGGTAATACAATGAAAATATCATGCCTGTGTCTCCCGTATATTTCAGTTTTATGAATGTGTGTAATAGAGCATCAACTATTTTTCTGCTGTATAATGTATTAGGGTAGAGAGAGCTATGTGTTCAGCCAGATTAAATTGCTTTTCTCACCCTGTTTTTGGTAATTATAATACTTGTAATGTTTCTTCTTCCTGGACTGGAATGCCACTAGGAAGATATCAAATTCTAATCATTAAATAGTCTCAAGAGATCAAATTGCCTAACAATTGGTCTCAGTCCCTTTCTCAATTAGTCCAACATGGGTTTTAGATTCTTGCATCCTTGAAAAGGACACACATGTAGGCTTAATGGAGAAGACAGAAAGCGCCCTGATTCATAGGTAGACCAAAAAAAAATAAAAAAAAGATTCCCTCAGGAATTTTCCCTTTTAGTCATTTGACCTTACTTACTGGAGAGAAGTCAGACCCATTCAGGAATGTTTATTTTCTGTGTCTTGAAGTGGTAGTAGGTGATGATCTTTGATATATGTGAGGTTTTATTTGAATTATAAAGGTTAATTCTACAAACCTAAGAAATGCATAAAATAATGATTTTTGTATGAACCTCTTTCATTTTTATTTATTTTTTTTATATCCATAATTCTAAATTTTACTGAAGGCATAAGAAATTTTACTCTACAGGAGATTTTTTCAATAAAGAAACTCAGAGCTGAACATCCTCTTTCAGATCATGACCTTTTCTTTTGGAGTAAGACATCTGAATTTCCTAAAACAGAGGTGGCAAAAAGAAATAGAGAGACCCATAGGGCACAACATTTCTTTTACAAGGTCATAACAGAAGTAAGAGCTGGAAAATAAGTCAGCAGCCATGCTAGACTGTACTGATTATATTTTTGTACATTTCCCTGAATATATATACTTGAGGAATAATATTTTCTTAGACTTTGTAATCATAATTAGACAAAGACTAACAAATAAATTAAATGTACGTTGTGATCAATGCCTATGGTCATATTTCAAGCATTGGACTCCTGAACAAAAAAGACTTAGTACCCTGTCACACTGCCTTGCAATAACGTTTCATGTTGTTATATATTTTTTCATGACTATGTATTTTTTATGACTTCTCTTAAATTCTAGCTTCAAGCATTTGAATAGCTAGTGTCAATTCAGTCATAAGAAGCTTAAATTCATGTCATGAATAGTCAAATTTTGACCTGAATAAAACACACATGGAATTTTGGCATAATTAGTAACTTAAAGAGTTTAAACAGTTTATACCTTGTATTTTTTTTCAATGTGTTGAAACGATCTTTTTTTGTCACTCCATTGGTGTAATTGATGATTCATTTATTTGCAATCTTTACCAACTTATTTCAAGAAGCAGATAAAATCATGAGAATCGCCTACCCATTAAAATTTCTCCATGCTTGTGTGTAATAGCACTTAAAAATACAGTATAAATATCAATGGAAGAAGTCAAACTGTCTTAACTGGACATGTCCTGTTAGCTTTGGGTCCTCCTGGGTACAATAGTTTTTATCATTTTACATACAGGGAAAAAATAAGGAAAGACCATATCTGTGATTGTTCAACAACAGCTTTTTATAACTAAATCCAAATGCCTATTTTTTTTTGTATCACTACTGTTATTATTATTTTGTGTCACTAAATTTTTAAATCCGCAAAAGACTATTAATTGTGAATTAATGAGGGATGCATTAGAATGCGTTGTAAAAGTCAAATGACAGTATTGTGAATTACTAAAAAGCCCCTCCAATCCCTATTATCTGATGAACTTCTGTGACTGAACAGCAGTCTAATCACACTGACATATAGCTTGGTTGATCCATTAATAAGTGTAGATATGTTGTTCAAAATTCTTCAATTGATTTCAGCAATTTCTTGTCCATACTGAGGTTTATAACACTGAGTTAGGGTTATTGTAAAGTCTGGAATTTATTTATTTATTTATTTATTTATTTATTTATTTATTGGCAGTATTTGTGATGTAACAAGTGAATAATTACAATATTCTCCTGGTTCTCAGCAATTAACATAGTAAGTGCATCACTAAAGTCTATTCTTATCTAGTTCATCACAAATATATGTCTAAGATGCATAATTTTCTGTCACCCAATTACACTTCTTTCCAGTCAGAGGTAGGCCCAGAAATGGTATTTGCTTTTATTCCATGCAGTAATTAACAAGGGAAAAAATGATCACACATTTGAAAAGAAAGTCACCATGTTATCAGTATGGGATGAAAGGAAACATGCTTTTACTGCAACCCACCACTCATTTCACTAGCACCTAGTTTGGAAGTGATGTCTTCAAAAGTCCCAGCAGCTATTACCATTAGTAAATAAAGAAGATAAGTTACATTTCTTCCTGTAGACTCAGCATGTAAAGGTGTATTAAATAGTTGACTGGATGAATATAGATATGCATCTAACTTTTTGTCATAATATCTAAGACATTCTTACATGCATACATTTTTCTACTTAAGATTAATCTAATGGCAATTTCTGATTATCTGTTTACCTCCTCCAAAAATTTTAAGGATGTACATAGCAACATCAGCTAGTTCATGAACAGCTGGAATATCTTCTCCCTTATGTCTTGATATTTTTACAGATTTTTTTTCCATGTGTCGTTCTATGTGTTTAAATGTGTATGTGTGAAATTGACTGGGTGAAAATGGCAATTTCCCTAGTTAAATTAAATCTTTGCACTGGTTGGCAAAGGCTGTGGGTCAGGCTGTTATGGATCAGACTGTGGGGTTGAGATAACTAGTTATATTATTTGTCTTAGCCAGCAGTGTGTTTCTTTATGCATTCAATATCCTTAAAATCAAAATTTCTCATTCATTTCCGATTCATGCATGCAATGAATCAGAAACACAAACATTATTTGATCGGCTCCGGGGCAGACACGTTCTGCAACGGAGCAGGGGATTGAGGTGGGCAGGGTTTTTTTTCCAGCATTGAGGCCACTCAAGGCAGCCGAGGAAGCCACCAGGACCCGCCAGGGCCTGGCAGCCCTCACAAGGGAGGCTGACAAGGCATGGGTGGAGCCAGCAGCGCCCCCTCCTTGGCCGTAAAAAGACAGCCCCTAGGGACTGCAAGGGACCAGGAGAGCTGTGGACAGGACGGGCAAACAGGGCATGGCGTGGCAGTCAGGGCGGGGCGCGGCAGTGCACACCGCAGGGTGAGCAGGGAGAGCAGGGTGCCTCACTGCTGTTTTCCAACGGTCTTTTCCAACAGTGGTTGTAACCTGCTCGTGAAGAGCCCATCCATGGTATCCACCTGGCAGAAAGCCATGGCCTCCACATCTCTTGCGGCCTCTCCAGCCACAGTCACCGATGTGGCTACCCAGACAGAGGTCTCGGAGAAACACATGGTCGTCCAGGTCTTGGGCTGCAGGGTGTGCCCGAGTCTTCTGTCGGTGTCTGACAGCAGCAGCAGTGGGTGTGCCTGTGGGAGGTGTGCCCAGCTTGAAGAATTGCTCAGCCTGGTGGGGAAGCTTCATGAGGAGGTGAGTAGGCTGAGGAACATCAGGGAGTCAGAGAGGGAAATTGACTGGTGGAAGCATACTCTACCCACCCTGAGACAGACTCATGAGCCTGCCACAACACAAGTAACAAAGGTTCCCTTATCCCACCAGGCGGCCACTACACAAAAGACAAAAGTTCCCCCATCCTGCCAGGCAGTAGGAGGGGGCCAAGATCAAGGTGCGGAATGGAAGCAAGTTTCTGCTCGGGGTGGTAGGCGAGCCCTCTCTCTGCCGACCTCACCTTCCCCTCTACCCTTACGTAACAGGTATGAGGCTCTAGAACATGACAGTAAAAACGATACAGATGAAAGCCCATCCCAGTTGGAAGGAGTGCCTAAGGCAAGGCAACCCCCCCCTCCCCCCCACCCTCCCATCACTACATCTTCTATGAAGAAAGAAAGAAGTGTTATCGTCATGGGGGACTCCCTTCTGAAAGGGACAGAGGGCCCAATTTGCCAACCAGACCCAACCCACAAGGAAGTCTGCTGCCTCCCTGGGGCTTGGGTAAGAGACATTGCCAGGAAAGTCACTCACCTGGTACAGCCCTCTGACTACTACCTGCTACTGGTTTTTCAGGCTGGTAATGATGAAGTAGCAAGGAAAAGTCGGAGAGCAATCAAAAGGGACTTTAGGGCTTGGGAGCATCTGGTTAAAGGATCAGCGGCACAGGTCGTGTTTCCCTCTGTCCTTCTGATAGGAGGGATCAGTGTTGAGAGGCAGTCGGCTCATCAATACATGGCTCTGAGACTGGTGAAACTGGCAGAACTTTGTGTTTTTTTGATCAAGGGAAGGTCTACGCAACACCAGGCCTGTTGGCACCAGATGGGATGCACCTCTCTCAGAGGGGGAAAAGGATTTTTGCCCAGGAGTTAGCGGGGCTGACAGATAGGGCTTTAAACTAAAGTCAAAGGGTGAAAGGGATAAAACCAGGCCCACCAGTGATAAGCTAAGGGATGGCATGCTAGAATCAGAGGGACTGTGTGCTACTGAGATCCTTTGGTCTGCTCCACAAGGTGCTATGTAGAATGAGGCACATTTGAAGTGCTTCTACACAAACGCACGCAGTATGAGGAATAAACTAGATGAGTTAAAAGTCTTGGCCCAGTCCCAGAGCTACAACATCATTGGCATAAGCGAATCCTGGTGGGATGAGTCCTGTGACTGGTGTGTTGCAATAGACGGTTACAGGCTCCTCAGAAGGGACAGGCAGGGCAGGCAAGGCAGTGGGGTGGTGATGTACGTGAAGGAGGGGCGATGTCAAAGTTGAGAGCCTCTGGGTAAGGATTAAGGGATGAACAAAGAGGATGTTGTTGTGGGAGTCTAATACAGACCACCCGGCCAGGATGATGACACCAATGAATTATTCTCTGAGGAACTAAGATACCTTGAGATCAACTGCCCTTGTCCTTATGGGGGACTTCAACTTGTCAGACATCAACTGGGATTACCATACGGCTGACATGAGCAGGTCCACAAGGTTCCTAAAGTTCCAATGATAACTTCCTGGTGCAGGTGCTAAGGGAGCCAACTAGGAAAGGTGCCCTCCTAGATCTGTTGCTGGAGAACGGAGAGGGTCTTGTGGGAGACGTGGCAATTGGCGGCCATCTCAGTCATAGTGACCATGAAGTGGTTGAGTTTAAAATTTTTGGTGACAGGAGGAAAACTGCCACCAAAACTTCAGCCCTGATATGGGGAGAGCAGACTTCAGGCTGCTCAGGGATCTAGTTAGCAAGGTCCACTGGGAAACTGCTTTTGAAGGTTTTGGCATCCATCAGTGCTGGTCAGTCTTTAAGCACTGCCTCCTAAAAGCACAGGATCAGGCAATTCCAAAATATCGGAAGTCAAGCAGGCAGGGCGGAAGGCTGGCCTGGCTGACCAAGGAACTTCTGCTGGAGCTTAAGCAGAAAAAGAAAGTGTATGGCTGCTGGAAGCAGGGTCAGGCAATGTGGAAGGAATACAGGGACGCCATTCATGTTTGTAGGGAGAAAATTTGTGCGGCCAAAGCCCAATTGGAGTTGAAGCTGACCGGGTCTGTGCGAGACAATAAAAAGTGTTGGTTTTTTTTTTGTTTGTTTGTTTATTTTTTTGTTTTTTAAATATGTGAACAGAAAAAGGAGGACCAAATAAAATATAGGTCTGCTTCTTGATGGGGAAGGTCACCTCACAGACAAAGACATAGGCAAAACAGAGACGTTTAATGCCTTCTTTGCCTATATCTTCAATGGTGATCGTGGGCTTTGGGACCCAGGGTTCCCTGAGCTGGAGGACTGTGATGGTGGGAATGATAAACTCCCAACTGACCCTGAAAGTGTGCGGGATTTGCTGCTCCACCTGGATCCACACAAGTCCATGGGTCTGGATGGGATTCATCCCAGGGTGCTTAAAGAGCTGGCTGACGTCATTGCAGGACCTCTCTCAATTATTTTTCAATGGTCTTGGGAATCTGGAAAGGTCCCAGTAGACTGGAAGCTGGCAAATGTTGTGCCAATTTTCAAGAAGGGTAAGAAAGAAGACCCTAGCAATTACAGGCCTGTCATTCTCACGTCAGTGCCTGGTAAAATTATGGAGAAGATTATTCTTGAAGTTATTGAAGCACCCCTGGGGGCAACGCAGTCATTGGTCCCAGACAAAATGGGTTCACAAGGAGTAGGTCCTGTTTTGCTAACTTGATTTCCTTTTATGAGAAGATATTCATCTAGTCGATCAAGGGAAACCAGCTGACATAATCTTTTTGGATTTCAGTAAAGCTTTTGACAGTTTCCCATAGGATCCTACTGGAAAAAGTATCCAGCATACAGCTAAACAAAAACACCACATGATGGGTGAACAGTTGGCTGATGGACAGGGCTCAAAGGGTTGTGGTAAATGGGGCTGCATCAGGCTGGCGGACGGTCCCTAGCGGGGTCCCCCGGGGCTCCATTTTAGGGCCAGTCCTCTTCAATGTTTTTATAAATGATTTGGATGTAGGACTAGAAGGCGTTTTGAGAATATTTGTTGATGATACTAAACTTAGAGGAGCTGTTGACTCTGTTGAGGGTGGAAAGACCTTGCAGAGAGATCTGGACAGATGGGAGAGCTGGGCAATCACCAACTGCATTAAGTTTAACAAGAGGAAGTGCCGGGTCCTGCACCTGGGACGGGGCAACCCTGGCTATACGTACAGACTGGGTGATGAGACACTGGAGAGCAGCCCAGCAGAGAGGGACCTGGGCATTGTGGTTGATAGCAAGACGAATGTGAGCCAGCAGTGTGCCCTGGCAGCCAGGAGGGCCAACCATATCCTGGGATGCATCAAGCACGGAATTGCTAGTCTGTTGAGGGAAGTGATTGTCCCGCTCTACTCTGCGCTGGTGCGGCTTCACCTCGAGTACCGTGTGCAGTTCTAGGCACCACAGTACAGAAAGGATGTGAAACTGTTGGAGGGTGTCCAGAGAAGGGCTACAAAGATGGTCAAGGGCCTAGAGGGGAAGATATATGAGGAGCAGCTGAGGTCATTTGGTCTCTTCAGCCTTTAAGAGAGAAGGCTGAGGGGAGACCTCACCGCAGTCTACAGCTTCCTCATGAGGGGGAGTGGAGGGGCAGGCGCCGACCTATTCTCTTTAGTGACCAGTGATAGGACCTGCGGGAATGGTGTCAAGCTGTGACAGGGGAGGTTCAGGCTGGACATCAGGAAGAGATCCTTCACTGAGAGGGTTGTCTTGCACTGGAACAGGCTCCTGAGGGATGTAGTCACAGCACCAAGCCTGTCAGAGTTTAAGAAGCATTTGGATTGTGCACTTAGTCACATGATCTGAATTTTTGGGCAGACCTGTGCGGTGCCAGGAGTTGGACTTGGTGATCCTTTTGGGTCCCTTCCAACTTGGGATATTCTGTGATTCTATGGTTCTATGAAAATTTGATTCACCAGAAATAATATGTACCTGGTATTTTTCTGGTCTCTAGTGTTCAGGTGTTTTACATCGTTTGTGGTACATATGCTCAAATAAAGTCATTAAAGAATGCCAGGGGTTTTGAAAGAATTTAGTTTTTGTTTTTCTTTTGCACAGATGCCTGTCCTTGTCTCAAAGAATCAACATAAATATCTCTGTGTATCTGGTTTTGTTTGTTTGTTTATCTGTTTGTTTAATTTGAAACCACTTTCAGTAACTACTTAACTTGGATTTTTCTGCTTTTGAAAACCGGTTTTCATGAGACAGGTTCCTGACTGAAAATTGAACCTCTTTGTCCACATATATATGGCTTATATGTTAGCTTGTGTTCATCCTATAAAATGTATAGTATCGGTATCAGTTTCCTATAATAAGGATTTTTCAAACTGTGGAATTGCCATCTGTGATTTTAAATTGAAAAATTGATAAAAAGGGAACTCCTCCATTTATTTGTGTAGGGAGAAGAATGTAAGTATTAACAAGTGTTGTATTGTTATTTATGCTTCTTGTAATGATATGTGACTTCTATTTCATTAAAAAATAACATAATTAATTTATGAATTGCCTTCTGTCTAAGAATTTAAAGTAGGAGCATGTAAGAAGGCAAAGTTCCATAGCTGTAACAGTGTAGGTCAAGATCTGATTTTTGAGAGATTGTATTACACATTTATTTTTCAGTTGGAATTGTTCCTTTTTGTCAGAAATTGAACAAAGACAATATGAAAACCAATACCATAGTATCTAATTTTAACTAATTCTACTGTCACATTTGCTTTGAACTAAGATAATTCTATTACATTCATTGGAATGTCTGAATTATGTGGAGGTAAATTGTTTATCATACAGAAGATTATGCATACCTATGAAAAATAATATATAGAAGTCATATAACAACAGAGATTATCCAATGCAGCAAAACGTCTAATGAGCATTTGCTGTGGGAATACAAGTATGGTTAAAAAAGGAGATGTTTATTCAGGGCAGAAAATACCCTGGAGCTAGCAATTAAATGTGGGATAACTTTCCTAAAAGCATTAACATTTGGGCTGTGGTTTGGTTTGAAAGTATATACAGAAGCAGAGTGTTTGGTTTGTTTTATAGCCTTGGACAAGTTTGTGGCTTCAATTTTCAATTTTCTTACCTTGTGTATCTTCAGAAACGCATAGCTAACCAAGGTGGCTAAAGTTCATAAAAGATATGTGGGTCATTCTGTGTAAATAAAGAATGAATTTGATTTATTTGTTTATTTTGTGTAGGTTTATGCCAATAAAACATGTCTGTTGATTTTAACTGTTTTCTTTCTTTTGGCTACAGGCTGACTGAGTGGGCTAGACTTGACTGGAAGGAGTCATTTTGCTGGGGAAATAGAGTAACTGTAGATCTGTCCCCACTCTACTGGCTGGGAAAAGCTGTGTGTTGCCAGGAGTAAGCCAACACTCAAGTCTGGGATGGTCCCTGGGGGCAAACATTCCTTTGTTTCTTCAGATGTTGGAATTTGTCTACAGTCAGTCAACTGAGGCACACATTAGCTTTTGTTTTTTCACTGCCTGAACAAGATTACACTTTTGCCTCACTTCATCTACTTTTGCCTGCTTTTTTATTTTATTATTTTTGTTTTCTTTGACTCCTTTTTCTCCTGGTTGTGGAAGAAAAGAGCACTGCTGATGTTCATTTAAATAATGTCAAAACCAATGGGACTTCTATGGCTGCCTTTGATCTTCACCCCAGTGTGTGTCATGTTGAATTCTAACTTCCTCCTGTGGATAACTGCACTGGCTATAAGATTTACTCTCATTGATGGTCAAGCACAATACCCAGTGGTTACCACGAATTATGGCAAAATACGTGGTTTAAGAACACCTCTGCCCAATGAGATCCTTGGTCCAGTGGAACAGTATCTGGGTGTTCCTTATGCCTCTCCTCCAACTGGAGAAAGGCGATTTCAGCCTCCAGAACCTCCATCATCTTGGACGGGTGTCCGAAATGCCACACAGTTTGCTGCTGTTTGCCCACAGTACCTGGATGAGAGGTCACTGCTCAACGACATGCTGCCAGTCTGGTTTACAGCCAATCTGGATACTGTGGTGACATATGTTCAAGATCAAAATGAAGACTGCCTGTATTTGAATATCTATGTACCCACAGAGGATGGTAAGTACTCTAAGGAACACACTTCAGCTCACTCACCAGTTCCTGCATGAGTTGAGTAGCTAGGTCTTTAAAGCATCTTGCTCAGTTTCCCCCGTGTTTTATCTGTAGAAATGGATCATGTCCCTGAATATTCATCATAAAGAATACTTTGCAGATTGAACATGTTTGCATGAATTCTCCTTCATGTATCAGTGCAACACCACAATTTCATTTGCAGCCAGTGGACAGGGTGTGTAATCTTACTTCTGAACTAGAGCTGAGTATCATACACAGGAGAGGAAAGAGGAACAGGGAAATAAACATTAACTAGAAGTAACTTTGTATTTTTCATTGCATGGATGGTACAAATGCTGCAGCATACTCATTTTAAAGGAGAATTCTCCCCTCTCCCTCTTTTTTTTTATTATTACTTTTTATTATTATTTTATTCTATTTTATTACCTTGGAGCTTATGGTTAACTTTGTTTGATTTTAGTATATGATAGAAAACTGTACAGTGGTTCAGTCTATAGGGGGTTTATTCCAGGATTTTTACATATGAAGCTTTTCAGTCCAACTTGGTTTTCTTCATTCATTACATGTAAAATGGAGTAAAAGTGCTTTTTATTACACAGAGCTGAACAGGTGTCCTTAAATTTTCATGTTTTCTGCATTCCTCTCTCAGGAGGACTACTATAAATCACCTTCATCCACAAAAAGGATGAACACAAATGGCAACACACAACACCTTGAAAGTTTTCATGATCTCGGTCTTAAATATTCTAGTGTTTTGGCATACTAGATATAACTTTTGAGGTGCAAAATGGTATTTCTTCTTACAGAAAACAAGAACTGTTTTCACCAATCCTCAAATGATTATAGTTTATATCCCAAGGAAATAAAAAACTCTTCTGGCAATTATATATAATATTCTGCTAAATGCCAGTTCTTTCAGCCACTTAGAATGTAGTTACTGGTGCATAAAGTGACAGATTTCTCCTAGATATGCAAATCCCTTCAATTCAGCTGAGGGTTTGATTTGCATAACTAAGGCATTGTTATTTCTCAGTAACCATACTCTAAATATGCAAATTTTGTTCTTTATTGTAATCCTTCTGACTTGATTGGCTTCTTTACTCAGAATTTCCAAGCTGTTTGGAAGCTTTAAACATACCACCTTTTTTTCCAGTTCTCATCAACTGAAGCAAAAACCTAAAAGCTAAAAATAAAGGGGTAAGGTTTGGGAATACTGGGAACACTGCAAACAGATACTATCAAGCTGCTTAAATCACAGGACTCTGAAAGACAAGGTGTGTGTAGGCTGCTCTGTATGTGTGTATATGTATGTGTGTTTATGTTCACGCCTGTGTATTTACTAGAAGGAGCCACTTGGTTCTTTCCCTCTTCTAGTTTTATTGCACTGTACCTCACTCCTAGGTTATTCTCAAATATATTTCCCATAATTCTGTATATTATGGATTTCGTCTGCAGCTTTTAATTTGTCACTATGGTAGTTTTGTCCTAAGAAAACATTTCAGGTTAAGAATTTAATTGTTCTCACTCTGCTAACTTCATGTCCTTTTAAAGGCCAATGTCATTACATTCATATATTCTTCTAATCTAGTAAAAATACGTTTCTTCCATTAAATAAAGAAGACAGAAAATTAGAAATGGAAAAAATATTTATATAAATTTCTAGAAGAATATTTTATATCAAGTGGGTAATAATAAAATACTGTGTGCTGACTGACTAACAGCCTATAAAATTCCTTGTATTGTGTGTAATAGCAAATGAGATTTGCTGTTAGCTTATAAATAAAAAGGACTGATAAATTTAATTGCACTCTTGTACACCTTTATGTCCACTTAACTTCTCATCATTTTAGATTTTATTTTATTTACACAAAATAACTTCTTATAATGGGAATCAATTGTCTTTTATATACTGACTCTCTCAGGAAAAAAAAAAAAAAAGAGTATTTAGGTATTTAGTTGAATAAAATGACAGAAAAGATTTGGTGTTGGTAATGAGCTGAAGGCAAGATTGTTCCCGTACAATATGACAAGTGTTTTTAACCAGCTCCAGCAGAGAACACGAAATTTCAAAATGAATATATGGAATACATGATGTTTTAATTGTACGCTGAAATTTTATCACTACTTAATTATAACTCAGTGTAGCTCTTTGGTAAGGAAAATATGCAACCTTCTGTTCATAAAGATGATTAAGGAGAACTGACCTACAAATCACACCTCCTAAGTTACTGTGTCTTCTAACCATAGTAAACATAAATAGCCTTAAATTGTAGTCCATACAATCTGATTAAACACATTAAGCTTCATTATATGAGTCATAGTTGGCAGAAATAAACTATGTTGCTACAGAGAGAGACCGTGAAATTAGTTTTTGAAGCAAAGTCTCAAAGTGAGTGACTTTGAGTTAAATAAACAATTCCAATTCTTTCTCAAGTACAGATTTATGTAGAAAAGCTTTGAAACTGTTCTATGTCTGCAATAAAAGGTGAATGGAATCATCCCAACCTAGTTAATGTTCTGACTATGAAACTTAATCTGAATCATTTTATGCCTTAAAAAAAAAAAAAAAAAGAAAGAAAGAAAAAGACAAAAAACACCTTCAGTGAAAAGAATTGATGAACAACTCTAATGAATTAACTACGGCCACATGCAGTGCTTGCTTCAAACCAGTTCTAGGGAATTAATAACCAAATTGCAGCTCTTTTTTTTTTTTTTTTTTTTTCCCCATAACATGACCTGTTTCTCATTGTTTCTGTGGTTTGGGCAAAAGGAACCAAATTTTGGTCATGTGCTTTGAATAATGAGCTGAAGAATAAACACACACATTAATTCATCTGATTTCAGAATAATTTCACTAGAATTCTGCCAGTATAAACTAATGGAAACAAGAGTAAAACCCAGGCCCTTTAACTGGATAGATAAGATTTATATATTTGAATCTTATATTTTATATTTTGTTTTATATATTTATTTATGTTTTATTATATATACTAAATGCTCATGATTCAGTTTAAAGAAACACATTGAAATTAAACAACACAAAATTCAATAGTTCCTTAAAATACCTGGAGCATCTAGGTAAAGGAATTAAAATGTCCATTAAACATTTTATATCTGCAATAGTCATTGACTTTTTTTTTTTCCTGACCCATAAGTTCTGGATTTCAACATCAAATGGCAGTGGCTGAAAAACTTGTCAGAATTTTCTATATTAAAATATTCCTAAAAAAAAACAAAAAGGGTCCTTGTTTTTAGATTTGTTTTTTCTGTTTTAAGCAAAAATATTATTTATGGTAAAAATTAAAGCACATACCTAACAGAATGTTATGCAAATTATGTCCATGTAGACTTTTATTCTTTTGCTGATATTCACTGGAGAAATTGTTTGTACTGACACTTTCTGTAGAGTAACATTTATATTTCAGTAGGTAGAGTATTTTGGTGTTTGATTTTTTTTTCCTTTGACTTTGGAAGAGTTTTGCTACCACTCTAATCCATCAAGATATATTTGTTTTCTCATAATAAGTATAAACAATAAATAATATTTCTCATAATAAGTATAAACAAATAGGTGGTTATTTTAAAGATAAGAATAAGCAATAAAGAAATATTAATAAAAAAGTCTAATCTATAATCATAAGGAATTGAAAATGATAATTGAAAGTGATAATTGAAAGAAATATTTATAGTAAAATTAACACTCTGTCCAAACTGTTTTCTAAACATTTAGTTTGATTTTCTGAATAAACAATTTATAAAAATTTAAAAAATAAATTTGTGGGGAGTGTATGTTGCATTGTCTGCTTTTCCAGTTACTATAAACTGCAATTTTCCGCAAGAATACATGAATGTCAGAGGTCATCTAGGGAAATGATATTAAGGACAGCCTGTTTATTATAACTTCAGTCTGAATATAGGTTTATCTGCAGTGGAAATGCTAGATTGAAGAGGACACAGACTGTTAATCGGCTGTGCTTAATCCCTGGCCTTTATCATCTGAATCTGTGGATGCTGAAGGAGATTGCTAACTCCTATCATAAATGGGAAAAATATATAGCAAAAAGCTATATATTTAAAAGAACTTTAATAAGTTATATATATAAAAGAACTTTAATTTGGATTTCTTTCATGGTAAATTTAAAAGTTGTATTAATATTAGGTTGAGATAAAAAAAAATCTAAAACATCTTTTTGTTGTTTAAAACCTTCTCTCTTCAAATCCAAAAAAGAAAATGAAACAAAAAAGGATTTTTTTGTAAACATATATATATTACTTACTTTGTTATATGGGAAAAGGGTACATTTTATACAAGTGGGTAGCTAGTAAGCCACCATACATCTACTAGGGATTGATTCATGAAGTATTTGGAATCTTCAGAGAACTGCTCAATAAAAATACTCTGTGAGCTTCTGTATCATTTACAATCACAATAAATACTGCTAAAGTGACAACAAAAAGTGATAGGTAATGATACATATTAAGGCTGAAGGGGTAGGTCATGATTTTTTCATTAGAATAGAGAAATTGAGAATGCTGTCCAGGATTAGTGATGTATATAACTGTAGGGTACTGGGAAGAAACAAAGTCTTGGGTAACAGCAAAGAGATCAACAGTATTCCTTCTCTGAGCAGTAGTATGGAGGAAAGGTACTTGCTTCTTTAGACTCTGTTTCTAGTTGAATAAGCAATTAAGAAATCAACGACTTGATTAAAGCCAATAAAGAAGAGGTGTGTTAGGTGATTTCTATAACTTGCATGCTGTGCCACTTTTTGGGATTAGGCAGATGTCTGCTAAGTATATAGCTGGATGTTTGCAGCCTTCTTCACATCATTTCTGTTGAATTGCAGCGTCTGTTTAATTTGGAAAATGCTTTTTTATCAAAATTGCCCCTATAAAATTAAATTGATAAAAATATGTTCAAAAATTTATCTTTAATCTTTTTTTTTTTTTTTTTGGGGGGGGGCGGAGAGAAAGACAAAGACAACAAGATGTCATCTTAACAATTATTTGAAGACATAAAAAAAAAAAAGTAAGCTATCCAGTGGTTTCTTTATTAATATGAGGAATAAAGGTACCTATATAAAAATAGTAACAGAATGAAAGATATATGTAATTTTTATTAAGTTTCTACAGTCTTGATCCTCCTAGAATTTATATAATTTCAAGTTTCAGTATATGTGTATCTGGAATTTATCAGGTAATCTCAAAAATGCAATTTTTCTATTGTATTTCTATCGTATTCTACTTCTATTTTCTGTTTTTGTAAATGTAAGTAGCTATGTAAGAAATCAAATCCAGGTTTTATGTACATATCCTGAAGAAATCCAAAAACTAATATCTGTAGTTTTGATACTTCCTGAAAATCTTTATGTGGTTTTTAAAATCAATTATAATTTGTGTACTCGATATAGAAACATAGAGTTTTACTTCTCATTTGATGTATTTAGTTATATTTAAAATACAGGAGTTTATTTTTTTAAATATATTTAGTTTTTTATTTTATTTTATAGGTGATAATGTTTGAACACTTTCGTATTACAATTAATGTTTTTCTTCAACAAAAAAGAATATAACAACAGTTTGTTTTCATTTTTAAGATTGTCACAGTTTCTGTCAATACCTTTCAGTCAATTTCTGTCTTCTTTGGAAAGTTGCATATTGAGTATCAAAATTGCCTTGTTACTCAAATATATTTCAGTCATACAGTACAAAAATTATGCACAAATAGAAGTATCCCTTTTTAAAAAGCTTGTGTAGCTATCCAAAGTGAGAGGTATTAATGATAGATAACAATTATAAGATGAAATGCTAATGCTGGAATTACTGCATATAATCCCAGTCAAAAAGAACCACAAAATTTAACAACAGAGAGAAAATCATTTTCTATTGTGAAAGATAGAGTTCCCATTGTGTCAGAACACCTCAAGCCTTTCACTGCAAGGGTTCAACATATCCCCTCTTCTTAATCAAAAAAAATATTGCAGCATCTGTGAGAAAGAAGAAGGCATATGTCTCACTACCCTCTGCCTACTAGGATAAAGCTATGGGTAATCCAGGCCCTTATTTCACATTGTTGCTTTTAACAGTCACAAATACCTTCTGACAGCAAAGAACAGGACTCTAATCTAGATGAAATAAAGTTCTTAAATCCTTAGAGATAAACTCAGATTTAGTTGCTGATTTCAAAATGTTTGTTCTTCCCTTCTAGAGTTGCCCATTCCACAGGCACTTTACAGGATTGTACCCAAATGGCTTTTTCAGGAATTGATATTCAATGAAGCCTAGAAAGAAGGCTCAGGATTCAATATGGCATTATCTAATCTGAACAGGACTTTTGGCAGAATTCCCCAGAGTCTCATCATTGCCTCATGCTGAAAAACCTGCTGGATGGGGGGGAATGTCCTTTAAAATGTTATAAATTAATGCTTCTACCACAAAGAGAAATTAATGTTATCATCCTTTTAGTCAAAGAACAGTGCCTTTGGAGATGTAGAGGCTGTGCCATTTGGCTCTGTGATGAAAAAAAAAACAACAGTCTTTAGTCATGTGGGTCATGAGACAGATCAGACAGGTGATTTTACTTCATTCTGCCCATTGACTCCCAATAGTCTTGTTAGAGTGCTTTTTTGTTTGTTTGTTTTGTTTTGTTTCTTTTTTTCTTTTTTTTAACATTTTCCTCTGCATTCCTGCAAAACATTCCTATATATGCTGGCCCTGTCTACTGTGCGTCTTCTTGCTTTCTTCCAAAACACATAACAATCTGACATCTAAAACTGAGGGTTTCTGTTCTACAAGCAGTGGAGTAGGTCCTTGGCAGATGTCTGTTTAGTGGATACTAAAAATACTCTGACATTAGCAGCATCTTGATTACACCATTTCGACTAGCTTTGATTTCATTCCACCTATAAAATTACACTGGAAAAAATAAGGCTTTCTGATCTCATTAATCTTGTTTCAGTTTTTATTTTGTTTTGTTTTGTTGCATAGGTCTGCACACTTATTGAAAGTTATTTGTATCTTTTTGTTCTGGTTTGGTTCACTTAGTACATTAAGTGCAGCTTCAGACAAAACCAACATTTGCTGAATAGCTCAACTAACTAGCAAGGTTCATGAATCAGTCTGCATCTGTGGAAATACTTAAAGGAATTATCCTTTTTCTGATTAGCAGGGATCTGACCTGTTATAACCCTCAGAGATAATAGAGTCTTGGAGTGTTTTTCCAAGAAAAGCATGCTTTCACTGGACATTTAAAAGTAGACTGGAAGAGAAGTAGATAAATAAAGAAAGAAAGAAAGAAAGAACAACAATGTGGCAGTCATGGGTAATGTGTGAACCAAACAACTATTCATTTCTGCTCTATAAATATTTAATTATCTACTAAATAAGTCAAGAAATTAAAAAAAAAAAAACATGCTCCTGAACATTGCAACATTGCACTGTACTTTGTTTTGTCATCCTTTTTAAAATGAAAAAATAACTCCAGCATTCAATTCTTCACCTCAGTGCTTCTTGCTTATAATTCCAGATAAGCATAATATTCTCCAAATGACAGATAAGGAATTAAATGTTCACATTTTCTGATGACAATGCATTAATTTTTAGCCAAATAGGAAAAAAAAAAAATATTTCATTTGTGTATGTGATATTATCATCTGAGGGAATATGGATGTATTTGTTTTCTTAATATTTAGGGCTTTTTTTAGTGTGGAGGTTGCTCTTGCTCTTCTGTTACACAAAGAGACAAAGAATAAGAAATAATTATCGCAAAACCATGAACATGAACTAATGCTTACAGCTATCTGCTGGTGCTGATGTGTTAAAAATCCATTATAGAAATGTTATAATAAAAGAAAAATTTATCTTTTAAAGTTCTTGCTGTAGGCATACGTCTAGTGAAGAATAAATTTATTTGCAATGGTAAGCCAACTTCCTACACTATGTATAGGGAATTTTAGTCAAAAATAGGATTTCTAGTGTCTTGTTCCAAACTAGTTATTATCGCTGGGTTGTTGTTAAATAGATTTTCAATTGATAGGGCATGACATATTTAATCTAATGGAGAGAAATTACTTTGTGCTGATTCAAATGAATATCTGATAATCACTTGTAATGTTTACAAGCCATCATAGCTGGAAATCCTGGATACATTGTCTGATTTAGTAAATATTCAGTTACGCAAATGAAAGCCCAATCCAAAAATATAAATTTTATCCTCTTACAAATAACTTAGAATCTAATTATCTTTTATGTGGTATTTTTAGTGTGGCTAGAAAATTTTAAGCAGTTAATTCTGCATTCGCAATACTGTCCCAATGGTTCTGCTTTCACTTGCTATTCATGCTTTATTCATCCAGCAGAGGGAGCACAAGTTTCCAGCAAACTCATTTTTTAAGAGCTTTGCAAATGGTGCTGGTGAATTCAGTAGAAAAAAAACATACAGACATGTCCTGGTTAATGCCCCTAAAATAGATCAGAAGGGATCCTGTCTACCTTTGCAAACCTGAAAATTAATAACACTGTGAGTGTTGGTTCTATTTTTGTGGAGAGAGGAATTTATGTACAAAATAAAACCTATCCAATTAAAACATGCAATCACACTGACGAATTTACACCAAAGTTTTTATTTTTATTTTTTAAATTAAATGATGAAGTTTTAAATGAGAAGCATACTGAGAATGCACCAGTTAAACCATTAAATAGCAAATGACACTACTTGATTTTAAACTCATTGAATAGCAGAATTGATTCTAAAGTAGAAAAAAAGAATGGTCTGTTAAGTTATGGTGAGTTAGCTGCAACATTTTACTTAAAAAAGGAATCATTCTTTACTCCTAATTTATAGCCTTGATTTAGACAGAGTCAGATTTTTGTCAATGAATGCCATTGACTCTCCGTTTTCTTTTTTTTTTTTTTATATGCAAAACACCAAAGCATTTTGCACCCTTCTATTTCACCAAGGCAAAAAACGTAAAGCATGCCTAAGTTTCTGCCTCACTAATAATATAGAGAGTTTAGTTTTCACTGTCATCATACTGGAGTTAAGTTATATTAAGTCATGCAAAGTGCCAAATTGCAAAAATAAGGGTTTCCCCTTCAAAATACCCTGCTTCCAGACATAATGTAGGTCCTTTAAAAGGACTGGTACATTAGTGTTCTTGCTGATTTGAGATGCTTTTCTCATCAGGACTCTTTCTACCTTACGTTGTAGGTAAGGTAAGGGTTCTTGTGCTGCCTTTAGAGAATAGGTACAAGAGGCTGAGTAGTAGTAATTGATGACTAGGGTGTGTCTGTGTGAGTTGGATCACATCAGATGTTTACTATGATGGCATCTAAAACCATGCATATGGCATAATTATTATGCTTAGTCACTAACAATTACCTCAAAGTATATTTAAGTCAAAGAAAATGACACAAACGTACAAAAGAGAACAGCTTAGTATGACAGTCTCTCAGTGGGATTATTTGAATAAAACAGATTGAAGAAAGAACTGAATACAAATAAATGCAGTAATATGAACTATAAATAAATAAATAAATAATCTAACAATCCACCATGGATGGCTTATTCTTTATTTTAATTAACAAGGGATTATTCATAATACCTTCAGACCTATTCCCAGAACAAAAATATGGTATATGGACTGAATAGGTAAATTTTTATTCTTAACTGTATCTGTTTTTGTTGTTTTGTTTTGTTGTTTTTGTTGTTGTTGTTTTTAACCATTTTCACAGTAAACCACTACGGGATTTTCAAACTGCATTTGTTTTCTCTTTCTTCAGTCTAACTATTTGTTGCAACTTCTTGTCGTTACTGAGTTCTGTCATGGTCTCTTTGCTCACATTACAAGTGAATGTCATATGTACACAAGATACAGCCTCAATTTCAATTTCCACAAAAAATGTTATCCAGATCTTTTTCATTATCTCTTGTTTTACTAAAGTTGCAAGAAGAAGCAAAAGCTGAGAAAACATCAGTAAGGTGTCTTAAGTAATTTTTGGAAGGGAGACAACTACCAAATAGGTGGACCAGAAAATGAGCTATTTAGTGGGTGTTAATGAAACAGGTGTATGAGGGAACCTGCTTTTCTTTCACATCTTAGTCCCTCTGTACTGCATTCCTTCAGAGGGACACTGCAGCTATGCTTAGCAGTTTGCATTTGTACTGCAGGAAACTATGAGGATCTTATGAGGTCCATGGTTGTACATTGGAAGTTTCTTTAATTTAGTTCTTATGGTTTTGTTGGTTTGGGTTTGGTTTGTTTCTATTTCATTTTCCATTTTTATTCAAGCAACTTGCTCACAACTTGGTTATCATCATGAAATGTTTGTCCTACATCCCATTGTATGAATGTGCCCAACAAGTATTTGGGATATTGCAAGACTTGAGGCAGGGATAATATTCAGATATTGCAAGCATTAATTCTCTAAGTGCATCCAGTGGCCTTAAAAATGTATATACATCTAGGAAGGTAGTGAAAGATCTCCATCATGTAACACCTGTCTTGCAGTCAATTGACAATTCAAGTAGTCATTTAATCTTTTTGCACCTTTGAGAATATGGCCTGTAATACTTAAGATAATTTTCTCTTACATTTACATAATTGAAGAGGTTAGTAAGTAATGATAAGTGTAAAAAATACCAGCATATATCAAGCTTTAAAAATATTATGAAATAGTTTATGTCTCTTGTGAGTGTTGCTTCCACACGTTTCCGAATAGTGTATCAAACTTCTAAATGTATGCTATTTTACCTTACTTGTTTTGCTAATAATACTAATTATGTTAACACAAATAATAATCAGGATGGCTTTAGTATTGTGATTATTAACTGACTTTTTAAAAAATCTAAATATGTAGCTTTTGGTTTTGCTTCTCTCTCTCTACCCGTCGCCCCCTTTTTCCTCTTGCGATCCTCTTTCTTCTTTGCCTCAACAAAAATAAGATAGTTGCTATCATATCCTAAAACCAGATGACAAACCTTTTTTTTCTCCTTTTTTTTTCTGCATTATAAGTGGGTTTATTTTAAAGGATTTTTTTTTTTCATCCTGAACCGCTGAATTATTTCTTTGTGTGATATTTTACCACAAGTAAGCTAGTTTCTTGGCTGTTTTGTCATTTTAAGTTTCTTGTGTAAATATTTGGTGGTACCATACACAACTCACAATTTACCTTCTCCATTTTATGTACAGGCTCATAACAACTTTATTTCTAAATACACAGGGGTGAAGCAAAATTACCTGAGTTTTCATTCTTTTAATTATTTATTTTCCCTACCAAATGTACTGTATTTTACAGGGTTTGATTGAGATGATTTTACTCACCTTTTATATCTACAGATTTCAGTATGTGCTTCCACTGCACCATGTTTGCTAAGATTTTTTTTTATTATTATTTCTTAAGGCTTGTTTTATTTCAATTTATTTTATTTTGTCTTAAAGTCTTGTTTGCCTTAGGCAACATTTTATTGTGAAACTTTTTTTTTTTTTTGAGAAGAACTGGAAGAGTATTTTGTCATATTTGCTTAATTCCCCCCCCCCACCCCCCCAAAAAAAAAAAATCTATTCCTTAGAGTTCTAATTTCTCTTCATTTTTTTTTTCTTCCCTATAAACAAGTTCCTATTAAGTTAGGCTGTTACAGGAACATTGTTGATACTGATTTCTTTCCTAGGTAAAGACCCATAAAATATGAGTTGTCAGGAATTCAGAAAATTTGATTTCTCTCTAAAGTGATGTGATCTGGGATATGTAGAAAGATTATTTCTATACTTGTTGGTGTGAGTAATCTCAACAGGTGAGAACTTTACAAGACAGTTTTTCTAATCAATGCAGTAGACAGATTTCATAGAGTCTGAGGGGAACTGAGAGTATTTCGTACAGCTATCCCATGAAATTATAGATAGACAATCTGCTGCCTTTGTGCCTCAGTTGCCCATTTAGAAAATGAGGATCCAAATGGCTTTTTCTGATTTGGATTAGAACAATTGCAAGAAGGAAATGTCTCTGGGTGGTAAAAGGCTTTACTACCATTATACCGTGATGATTTTAAAAAATATATCAGTAGAGGTTTAAAATTGGGGCATCTAAAAGTTGATTAGGCTCATTGACAGATAGAGGAGTTTAAGCTTGCTATCAACATTTACATTTAATCCTTTGCTTTCAATGTTCACAAAGAAAGGAGTGTTTTTGTTTTGTTTGTTTGTTTTGTTTGTTTGTTTGTTTTTCCAAGAGATAGAAGACATGCTATAGGAAATAAGACTTATACTAGATCCTAAGACATTTAGATATTGAAAGATGGGGAAAACTTAGTGGTTGGATAAGGCATATAAGACGCCATTCTAATGTATTTAAAGTCAGAAGAGGTCAGGTAGCTTAACGATGAATGAAAGAAAAGCTGTTAGTAACATGTGTTGCATAGTTAATAGTCTTATTTTTTTTTCACAAAGCTTATCAAAAGCATGAATGACAGCAAAGCATATAATAAAATTAAGTAGTCAGAAATGGATTTTGGAAGAAAGTATGCTGTTTGCATGCTTATTCAACATAATGGTTTGGAAAATTTTTATCAGTCTTTTAAGTTTCTTTACTGTCTTTCAAGTAATAAAGAAATTACTCCTGAGTACAATATAAAGTGTTTGCTCTAACAGACCTGCCAGGTGGCTGTGACCTAGTTGGTGTAATTCTTGCAGATCATTCTGAAATGCATATTTCTTATGACATATAAACACTCTCCTCAGACTGGATCTAATGAGATACGTACTTGTACATTGGTCCAGCACATTTGGAATTCCAAATGATTTTTTTAAGCACAAAATTTGTTTAGTGTCCTTTTTCAGTGAGCTAAGGCAGTGTAGATCTAAGGCTTTAACCTGTGTTTACCATTTTCATTTTCTTGTGGTTGTTAAGCAAATGTCACTGGGAGCAATCAACACGTTCCTTTCTCCCTTCTCCCCGGAGCTTAATTCTTCAAAGACACTATGTTCTTTTTTGCATGCATCACATTTCCTTTGTGCAGAAATAGAAAATGATTTTGTTTAGATAACCCAAGAGGCAAGCCTGTTCCCACTTCTTTAATAATAATAAAAAAATAAATAAATAATCATTTGGTCATGTAGTCCCTAATTTGCTTTTTCTTATCACTTAGCTGCAACCTTGACTGTGACTTTGATTTGATTTCAAAGCTGAAATGTTTCCATGGTGGATGTGTTTCCTTTCTACTGACAGGTACATTGTTCTATCTTCTCCACGATCTAGAATGGCAGAAAAGAGCTAAGAGTAGTCAATTGCAGTATAAGAAACAGCTACATGAGCTATGTGCACATTCTTAATCTATTATAAATATGCTGACTTGTAGTTAAAATATAAGAACTATTAATGATATTTAAGCTAATGCATTTTATTTTGTGTTTGTTGTGAGTTTGAGATGAAATCCCATGATTTCATTGATTTCATCCTATATCTCATCTGAGTTGTAATGGTAATGGTTCGCACCTTGGTAATTTAAATGTGTTGGATCTAGTAATTAAGATGACATATAAATATGTATTTGGTAATTTTAGTCATTGCTTTTGAAAATAATATGAACTTCAGGTGAAACAGAGCAATAGAGCAAGGGTTACCACCCTATATGCTTATCAGCAGTGATGATGTCAGATGATGTCACTCATATAGCCTACGATCATTTTTAAAGTTTATGAAGAAATAGTATTAAGAGCCTTATTTATTTTTTTTCCAAAAGTGTGTTGGCTTGCCTATAACCCAGAAAGTTTGTGTGATCTTATGATTTTTTTCATGAAGAATGAAAAATCACTGACATATTTGACTGATAATTTCTTTGAAAGTTAATTTTGTATTTGATGGATATTTCTTGCAAAGTTACCTGTATACTCAGATAATTCTCATTACTCTTCTTTTCTCTCTACTGTGTGATAGGGTAACATAGATAACATCATGTAGGAAAGCTAAAGACAAACTCCGCATTTTTTCTGTAATGTCATATTCCATAGGTAAGGCTATTGGCTTAAGAAATGAGTAAAGAAAAACAAAGTGTTTATTTTATGAACAGGGTTTTCAGTGGTATAGATTGGAGGAAATTACTTTAAGAAAGCTGGATGACCTCTCAGTTCTTCTGAAAAGAAATCTTTCAGTGCAGACATCGTGAATTTTATTTTATTTTTACTTTTACTTTATTTTATTTTATTTGGGGGTGGGGGGGAGAGGTAGGAGGGGGCAGTTATATGCTCTGTTTGATATAATTTAAGCACTCCATTTTCTTTTCTTCAGTTCAGTAGATGGTGGGTCAGATCTTGTCCAGTCTCCTCTCAGAGCTCCCATGGAAGGGATATCTGATAGCAGCCAAGTCACAAAGTGTGTCCAAGTTAAATATTTAGGCATAAAGATGGAAGAAGCTGGGCATGTCTGGGGAGCAATCCAAAACTTTAGCGATGTGGGGAATTACTAACACTTAGCAAATGCCCACAACAATATATTTCTCTAGTTTGGACCTCATGGGGCAGGACTGACTTGCTAGCATAGTTGAAGGAGTAAGCAGCAGCAACATACAAAACTTGAGTAATTTTTACAGTCATAGAATCATAGAATGGTTTAGAAGGAACCTAGGATTATCTTGTTCCTGCCCCCACCCCACCATGGTCAGGGACACATTCCACCAGACCAGCTTGCTCAAAGCCCCATCCAACTTGTCATTAAACACTTTCAGGGATGGGACATCCACATTCTTCATTGGGAAGGCCTGGCCCAAATTCCTACCAGGCCAAAGGGTATGTGGAGCACATCATTTCACCTGTCTGGTAGGAAAGGCTCATGGTAAGCTTTTAAAGAAAACCTACATGTTTCCAGAAACAATAATACAGATACCAAAGGATAAATGGTTTAGAAAGGTTGTGATGAGATGCAGACATTTCATTACAACCTTTCCCACTTTTTTTCTTTTTTGTTTTTAATAGAACAGCATTTTAACTATTTCTTAGCTGTGATCCCATTAGTTATATCTATATTCTGCTTTATTTGCAAATAAGTTACTTCTATAAATATTTGTCTTTTTATTTTATCCTTTGGACATTTATTCAGTCATATTTGGTAGTTCTTTTTCATCTTTCAATATAGGCCAAAGCCAGTCCTTTGTTTATTCATAATTATATTTTTGTTTTCTAGAAAAGTCCTGACCTATGCTTTGATATTGGGATGTTGTCTTAGGTTTCTGCAGGTACAGATACTAGTTTTGCAGTCTGCAAATGACTGTATGATAGGCTGACATTGACTTGTAAAGAGAATTTACATCATATTTTAAAAGATTAAGTATATTGCAATAGTGGAAATGAGGTCCAGGCAATGCTTTGTATTAGATTTAAAGTATTCAGTTCAAGAGCAGTTAAACTGGTAAAGAGTTCCTACATAAACAAACTCTTAATTTATAATATATCCAAGTATATACGTTAATTTAAAAATCTATTACTTTTGCCTAATTTCTTTTGTATATAACCCATACTTTAGTAATCTGAATTGAAATATTTTACTTAGGGGTGCAACTTGATCCCTTTTAAGGGCTAATGAGGGATTTCCATCTCAGAGAAGATCGTGAATACTCTGAATCAGGAAATTTGAGTAGCTTAAGGGAATCTATTTCCATTGCATTTAAATTGATTAACTTTGTAGTTATTAATGAGCATTTGTACCTGGATAATTAGAAACTTCTCATGTTTTAGTGCAGCCTGGAACATCTTGTGCATTCTGTCTCTTGAATTTTTCATTCTCATTCTTCTCCCATTATCATATTTGTACATATTACATGTAAAGATGTACTCTTACTTGTTTCTTTTTTCTTATTTGGTTGATTTACTTCATCAATACATTACACGAATCTTGTTACAGATATGTTAGTAGTTCCTTAAATTTTAAGAAGTTTTTTGTTACTGCTTTGCTATCTCATGGACTTCTCTTTCCCCAGATCACTAGTTTCTTTTCCAATGTGTCTGGTGTTTCTGAAATAGTATTGCTGTACTTTATTGCACACAGTGGCCATCTGACTATCTGTTCTTCCTTTTCTTTATTGTTTCTAACTGTCCAGATGGATGTTCCTTTAAAATAAACAAATAACAACAACAAAAAGATTTTTTTTTTCATCTTTATCTCTTTTAATTGTGTACTTACCCATTCCATGATTACAGCATTGTATTCACTAGAGATTTCTGTATCAGCCCATGTACTTAAGATTTCACTGGGCTGCTAAAGAAGCACAAAATTATGACCTTACAAGGTTGATAACATCAGTAGTTAACATTAGCGTAGTAATTATTAGTTAATTTCTTTTACCTGTTTCTTCAAGCACAGGCATATAAGTAACTGGAAATAGGTATTCTGAAGTAAAATATAGATGTGATTTTACCCTTATGGTTATCTTCACTACAATAAACTAGTTCCACTTTTGTTGATCATAGTCACATTCAGGTCACTAGCAGGGGTACATAAATTTTTGATCTGACTCAGTACAGTCATATATATCACATGTATATATATATTTTTCTGTACCAATCTTATAGATAAAAAGAATATTTGTGTCTTTAGAGCTGTCAGCATAGCACATCCATTAGCAATAAATAGATGTAAACCTTTTAAATTAACAAACAGCCTCAAAGCCTGCAGAGCACCCTCCAAGTTGTATGACAATTCAGATGGCCTTTAGGAAAGCTTTTGTGTAATATAGTTTGTTTTGTTTTTGATTTTGTATTTCCTGGCATTTTTAGTGAGCTTTTCATTTCACTGTATTTGTATATAATTATATATATAATGTATATAACTTTATAATAATATTCTCAATTTTCTCAAATATTCTCAAACTTTTAAGAGTGTCTTCTGGGGTGGATTCAAGTAAAAGAAGGCAGAAGAGAAATGGAGACTCTTGTATTCATTACTGGCATTTATCAAGAGTAAGGCAGGCAGTCTAGTCTGTCTGTTTTCTCTGCTAAGGGAGCACGAACCCACACATTCTTCTTAAGAGGAAAGTGCTTCAATCACTATGCAATAAGGTTATCACAGTTTTAGAGTAATTTTTTCTCATCCATTTCTGTTTAGAGGACATAAGAGTCGAATGTTTATTGCTCTAGACAGCATCATAGAAACCTTTGCTCATGTGCTGTTTAAGGAAGGAGAGTTAGGGTTTCTAACTCCTTCCATGAGTACTTACTTATTTCTCATTCTGAGCATGGGAAATGAAGCTACATCAAGAAGCTTATTTTGAAGAAGTAGAAGTGATACTTCAGTATAAAGCCTATCAGTTACAAAAACAGCTAAAATCAATTTCTGTTCCTTTTAACCTCCTTTGACTCTGTCACTTTCTCTCTCAAGTTCTCTCTCTCTCTTCCCCCCGCCCCGGCCACCCCCCCCGTCTTGGCACTTTCATCAGAATTGATTTCCTTATTGACACCTTTCTGGGAATGCAAGAAAAATTCAATGCACTCAATTCTCATTGGATATCTTATTCAATCTTCTTTCATTTTCTTTCCACTAAAAAAGTAAGGCATTCTTTCTTCCCTGGAAAATTTAATTGTGAAAGTTCTATGGTTTACTCCATCCTGATACAAATATTTAATACATTTTCACCATTACATTGTGTGGATAGTATTGTTTTCAATCCTGGATTTGAGAGCAGCAGATTTTCGTCCCTGGATATGGGGATAGCAGACTTCAGGCTGCCCAGGGAACTAGTTAGTATGGTTCCCTGGGATTTTGCTTTTGGAGATATTGGGGTTCATCTGTGCTGGTCACTTTTCAAGTATCACCTCTTAAGAGAACAGAAACAGGCAAATGAAAAATGTCAGAAGTCAAGTACCAGGGACAGAAGGCTGGATGGATCTTATTCTAGAGCTTAGGTCAACAAAGAAAGTGAGAGGTCAGTGGAAGCAAGGTCAAGTCACATGGGAGGACTTCAGAGTTTGCCATTGTAGAGAGAAAATTTGTCAAGTTTCAAAGCACAGTTAAAGTAGAAGCTGGCCAATACTGTGGGGAACAATAAAGAGGGCTTTTAAAAATGTGTTAACAGCAAAAGGAGGATCAGAGATAACACTGGTCTGTTAATTGATGAGGATGGTTACCTGAAATATAGGGATATAGTCAAAGCAGAGACATTTAATGCCTTCTTTCCCTCTGTCTTCAACACTGAAAATTGGCCCTGGGACCCCTAGAGCCCTCAGTTGGAGGACCATGACTGCAGGAATGATAGACTCCAAGCAAACCCTGAAGTTGTGCTGGATTTATTATTCCAAGTGGATACATATAAAGGCCTGATGAAACTGATGGGATTCATCCCAGGGTGCTCAACTGGCTGATACCGTCATGAGACCTCTTTTAAATATTTTTCAGTGGTTCTGGGAATCTGGAGAGGTCCCCATTAACTGGAAGCTGGCAAATGTTATCCCAAAGGGCAAGAAAGCAGACCCTGGTAATTACAGGGCTGTCAGTCTCTCTTCAGTGCCTGGTAAAATTATGGAGAAGATAATTCTGGGAGTTATTGAAAAACACTAGAGAAACAACACAGTCATTATTCATAGCTAACGTATTCACAAGGAGAAAGTCCTTAATATCTTTTTATGAAAAGGTCAACCCACCTAGTTGACCAATGGAAGCCAGTTGATATAATCTTTTTGGATTTCAGCAAAGCTTTTGATACTCTTTCTCACAATGTCTTTCTGGACAAAATTTTCATCACAGAGCTAGAAAAATACTTAATATGATGTGTGAACACGTAGCTGATGGATCAGTCTCAAAGACTTAGAGTAAATAGGGTTTCATCAGGCTCTTGACCAATCACTAGGCCAGTTGTCTTTAATGTTTTTATAAATGATCTGGAAGCAAGACTCAAAAGCATACTAAGTAGATTTGCAGACAACACTAAATTAGGAAGAGCTGTTGACTCCTTCAAGATTTTTCAGAAAGATATCGACAAATTAAAGAGCTGGGCAATCACCAACCACATGAATTTTAAAAAGTGCCGGATTTTGCATGCAGTTCAGGGCACTCCTGGATGTTTGTCCACACTGAGCAACAAGAAGATGGAGAGCAGTCCCCGGGAAAGGAATCTGGGGGTTTTGGTTGACGGCAAGTTGAATGTGAGTCAATAGTAAGCACTGGCAAACAAAAGGGCCAACTGTATCCTGGGGTGCATCAAGCACAAAATTGCTAGCCGATTGAGGGATGTTATTTTCCCTCTGTACTCTGCACTGGTGTGGCCTCACCTCGAGTAGCGTGTGCAGTATAGGATGTCACAGTATAAGAAGGATACGAAACTCTTTGCATCCAAAGAAGGGCTACAAAGACGGTGAAGGGTCTAGAGGGGAAGACATATGAGGAGCAGCTGATGTTACTTGTTTTTTTCAGCCTGGAGAAGAGGACACTGAGGGGAGACCTTATAGTGGTGTGCAGCTTCCTCAGAAAGGGGAGCGGAGAGGGAGATGATGGCCTCCTCTCTGATGACCTATTGCTATAGGACCCAAAGGAACAGCATGAAGCTGCAACAGGGGAGGTTTAGGTTAGGAGAAGGTTCTTCACTGAGAGAATGGTCGGGCACTGGAACAGGCTCCCTAGGGCAGTGGTCACAAAACTAAGCTTTCTGGAGTTGAACAGTTTGGACAACACTCAGATATATGGTCTGATTTTGGGATGGGCCTATGCAGAGACAGGAGTTGTACCCAATGATCCTTGTGGATCCCTTACAACTCAGGATATTCTATTATTCTATGGTTTCTTTGCTGTCAGCAGCTCTCGTGTGGCCCATCAATGCAAAACTATGTGAGCAAAATACTACCACCCAGTATAATAAGAAAAACAAACAAACCAAAAAACAAACAAACAAACAAACAACTACAGAAAGGTTTTCATAATGTCTTACAGCCTTCTTTTAATTTGGTCCTATGGAGTCACTATATGTGAATTGACAGATTGGAGAGCTGGGCGATCACCAACCACATGAAGTTTAACAAAAGCAAGTGCCGGGTCCTGCATCTAGGACGGGGCAACCCTAGCTATATGTACAGACTGGGTGATGAGATGCTGGAGGGCAGCCCCGCAGAGAGGAATCCGGGAGTTGTGGTTGACAGCAAGTTGAATATGAGCCAGCAGTGTGCCCTGGCAGCAAGGAGGGCCAGCCGCATCCTGGGATGCATCAAGCACGGCATTGCTAGTCGGTCGAGGGAAGCGATTGTCCCGCTCTACTCTGCGCTGGTGCGGCCTCACCTCGAGTACTGTGTGTAGTTCTGGGCACCACAGTACAGAAAGGATGTGAAACTGTTGGAGAGTGTCCAGAGGAGGGCGACGAAGATGGTGAAGGGTCTAGAGGGGAAGACACATGAGGAGCGGCTGAGGTCACTGGGCCTTTTCAGCCTGGAAAGAGAAGAGGATGCTGAGGGGGGACCTCATCGCAGTCTACAACTTCCTCGCGAGGGGGAGTGGAGAGGCAGGTGACCTATTCTCCGTTATCACCAGTGATAGGACCCTTGGGAACGATGTTAAGCTGAGGCAGGGGAAGTTTAGGCTGGATATCACGAAGAGGTTCTTCACCGAGCGGGTGGTTGCTCACTGGAACAGGCTCCCCAGTGAAGTAGTCACTGCACCAAGCCTGTCTGAATTTAAGAAGTGATTGGACTGTGCACTTAGTCACATGGTCTAAACTTTTGGGCAGACCTGTGCGATGCCAGGAGTTGGACTTGATGATCCTTATGGGTCCCTTCCAACTCAGGATATTCTATGATTCTATGATAAGAACAAAGTACAGTGGCTTATCCCTGTCCCCTCTGGTGCATGCTGCACTGGTTAATATGATTATGCTGAGTGGGCTTATGGTTATTGCGGTAGAGAAGGTAGAGCTCCTAAATTAATCTTTGCTTTCCTCAATGGGTACATTAATTTGGATCTTTGCTATTCAAACTACTGTTTGATTTTTTGTTTATTTGTTTGCTTGTTTGCAAAATGTGTAGCAACATGAAGCATTGAAATTGAAGCTGAAATTAATTAGCAATGTAATTATTTTTATGGAATGATGGACATAATTCCACAAGGTTCATTTCCCTATGAAACTAAACTAAAAATGTAATCACAAAAGAAATCTTATAGTCTTTCTAAGAAAAAAAAAATAGAACGGATGAGTGTATGACAATCACAAAAGAAAAAAAAAGATCTGGTTCCAGTTTTCATGGGATGTTTCAAATCTGCTTGCTTAATTAATGTTTGATAAAAGAGTTATTTTTACATACATACACACTAGATGAAAATAGTACCAGGAAACTGTTAATATGCTTACAATATAGAGTAGCATTGGTCGGCACTGATAACAAACAAATTGCAGCAAAACTCTGCTGAACCAAATGTGCTCTTTGACTGTAAGTTAAGAACAGCAATATCATGTGAATAACTACATTAGGTATAGAACAGAGCTAAAAGGAATATTGTTTTATCTTCTAGATCTCTAATTAGAGCAACAGAGAAAAATATTTTGCATAATTATAATAATAGAGTGAAAAGTGTAATAGCAAAACTATAAAAGATCTCACAAAAGTGAAAGATTTTTCCACAATAAACTTATTTGGAAGACAGTAGTCAGGTAGGTAGTCCAGTCTCAGAAAAGACATCAAATAATATGTGGGGATACCAACCTCATTCAAAGCTTGTCAGAGTGGTAGCATTGTATAAATATTCAACTGGAATATTGAAGAAATGATTATTCAAAGTTGAATAAAGTAGGACACAATGGATTTATAAGAGGCTGCCCTGCAGGTGTTACCATTCATGCCTATGCAGCACCCTTCACTGTTGTTTAATTGCATCTCCCAGGATGTAGAATTTGGTGTTTCATCTCTACTGGAACTGCAATTTGGTGTTTCATTGTTACTTAAGAATATATATCAAAAAGTTTGAGATTTCCTCCGACTTCTCAACACTAGAAGTGATGAATATATGAGATCTCACTGGAAATCTGCATGGAAAGCTCCATGACAGGAGATGTGATCATTGCAAGTATGGATGTGTAACTCAGGGGTGGAACTGGGGGACTTGTGTCCCCTATATGGTCATTCCATCACATCACCTTGTAGATCCATTTCCTAGGTACAGCTTAGTGCTGTGATGTGTGAGGTTATAATTACAGTGAGGGATTGTGAGTCCAGGATGATTAGCATTGAGAATTATCAAAAAGGTATGGCATCTGGGACTTAAGTGGTCTGAAGCCATCTGAAAATAGTACAGATAAATAAATGATGTTTGCTCTCAGAAACAGGAAGACATAGATGAGGTGAACAAAAATTCTTTATATTACTGGAGATGTTTTTTCAGTCACGCTGTACTATTTTAGATGAGTTCACGCAACAAAATAAATATGTATATGAAACATATACTTTTTTTTTTTAACCTTCAAAGTCAATTCAAGGAAAAGGCTAACCTAAAGTAGAAATTATCAAATTTTAATTGAAAATCTAAATTGTACTGCAAGCTTAGGTTGCTGAACTCTGTGTGTCTGTGTGTAAAATATTTTAAAAACATAGTTTCTGTTTACTAGAGAAGGAAGGGAACTGATCAACTTTAACTTGACTTTTCATGTTCACAATAATTAGAAAAAAAACAATATTTCATTTAATAAACCAAATGATATCTTAATTTCATGTAAACAGTAGTAATTCAATTTAGTGATATCAGATATTAGAAACAGATTTTTCTGTTTGTCAATATTGATTTAAGCTAATACTACATTTACTTCAGTTTTCCCTGACATGGAAAAAACATGCAGCACTGTATTGTTTAGGTTAAATTGTAACAATCAATATATATTTGTAATGCTGTAATAAAAAGGATTTTCATCCTACAAATATATTTTTTTCCCTATGTTAACATTGCCATTTGATAATCATAAATCCATGATATTCAAAACAGTTGCCATCAAAAGTATACATCTGTGAGCTGGAGATTTTTTTTTTTAATAAAAACATTAAAAAAGAAAAGAATAAAAGAAAACCATAACATTTTGAAATGTAAGATGTTTCTATGAATTAATGTAATAGTCTAATAGTCAGCTGCTAGAGGAAAAACCTTGGCAGAAGGTCTTCAGTATAAAATACTATACCCTGCTAAATATTGCTAAGCTTACCTCTAATGAACCAATGTATCTATATTGTGCAGTGCTGTGTGGGGAACATAAAGGGTTGCTTCACCCAAACTAAGTGTTACCATTTAATATAACTTATTAGCTTAGGCAGGAGGAATGTAAAATAAGTTGTTCTGCTTCCAGTCACCAGTAAGACTGTTCAGTGCTAGCTCAGGGAAGGGATCTCTGTACACACATAGATCCTATGATATGTCAGACCATAAATCTGTCTACTTCATAGATAGAAGAAATCTAATGAACTCATAAAAGCCTTTTTTTTTCTTTTCATAATTGAAACCTTTGTACATTGCCTAAATTGTATATTTATTAATGCATCCTTCTTTGTTTTACAAGTATGTTACTGCTCTGAAAGCCAATTTGAATTTTATTATTACATTTCAAAGGTGTTTTTTTTGTTTGTTTGTTTGCTTTTTAGTGACATCTTAAATCTATTCTCTAGCTGGACTGTAGAAACTGTGTTTACAAGAGAAGTTTTGTAACTAAACTGCCTATCACTGGTAGTTTGAATTCCTTCCTGAAGAGGCTTCCTCTCTCCACTGATCACTGACTCTCTGTTCATTCTTTGCTTTAGTGCCCTAAGTTGGATTTTGGAAGCCAAAATGAATTTTTACGTCTTCTAAGTATATGTAGATAACTAAGGTTTAATTCTCTGCTTCCTGGTTATCTGCTCTATACCTAACATTGTACGAGTATTTACTTCTGTGAGTAATTATATTGATTTTAGGCTATTAATAGTATTTTGCATATATTATACGGGAAAGGAGCAAAAATCTAACTCACCTGTTCACAGACTAATATATTGTGTATAGAAAACAACTACAAAGGAGCTAAGGATGTAAAATCTGGAGCCTGGACTTGGGGCTACTCCTAGTTGTCACATTTGTTATAACAGTTGTAAACAGGAGAACAGAAACATAACTTTCTTAACTGGGGGTTACCCCGAGTCAGAGATCTACATGATCTAACAATATGCAGCTTACATTTGTAAAGCAAATTAAAAATTCTGAATTTTGGTCACAAGCTGTATAGCAGTTTAGGTTTCTGTAGACAAATAATGTAAGTATGCCTATTTGTTGTTCTAACTTGTCTATATATTTACTTTACTGATATTCTTCATTCATTCTCATGAAATTAATACTTCACAGGTTTTCAGTTTATTTGAATGAGCTTTTATATGTGCATTTACATGGACCGTAGTCAAGGCTGGCCACCTCGGATCTGGTGCAGCTGTAGCCACAGCACCTGACCATGAGATACAGGGGGATCTCGGGCCCTTGCTTCGGCAGGTGAGGCGCTGGACAGCAGCGTGACCAGGCGGCACCTGCCAGCTCTCCAGAGAGAGGCTGACAGGGAGTGGGCATTGCCAGGGCAACAGCAACTGCACCCACTCCCTCTGACTAAAAACAGCCTCTGTGAGGGTGGCGATGTGTCCCTGCCCACCGTGGGGAGGGAGGGGCCAGCAGCACGTGCACACTGCTGTGCAGCTGGTGTGGCAGGGCATGGGACCTCTGCACCCAGTATTGGCAGTCTGCAAGATCACATACCTACCATGGTGTCCGCTAGGCAGAGACCTCTCTCCAGAAAGACTGTGGCAACCCAGACGGAGGACCTTCTCAGAGACATGGCTGTTCAGGCCTCTGGCTGCAGGGAGTGCCTGAGCCTGCCACTGCCAGGGAAGGAGGGCGACGGGGAGACCACCTGTTCTCAGGTGGAACGTCTCAAGGAAGCTCAAGGAAGAGGTGGAGAGACTAACAAGCATCAGGGCCTGTGAGCAGGAGATTGTCTGGTGAAGTAACTCCCTGGTGTGCCAGAGAGAAGGGCACTGGGGAGATGCCCCAAAGATTGTGGTGGAGCCCCAGCCCAGTCGCTGTTGGGCAGAGGGAGGGGACCAAAAAGATGAGGAGGGTTGGAAGCGAGTCCCAGTTCGGTGCTGCAGGCAATCCCCTTCCTACCTACGTCGCTTCCCCAGGTGCCCCTCCATAATAGGTTTAAGGCCCTGGACCTTGAAGGACAGGTAGGTAAGGATGTGGTGGAAGGCCCGCCTATGAGGTCACGCAGGAAGAGGCAGTTGACACCATACCTCAAGACAGCCTCCGAAAAGAAAGAAAGAAGGGTAATTGTAGCAGGAGATACCCTTCTGAGAGGAACAGAGGACCCAATATGCAGAGTTGACCCTCATCGAAGGGAAGTCTGTAGTCTCCCTGGAGCCCAGATTAGGGATATCATCAGGACACTCCCCAGCCTGGTGTGCTCGACAGACTACTACCTGCTACTGATCTTCCAGATAAGAGGGGAGGAAGCTGCATCCCGTAGTCTGAGGGGAATTATGAAAGACTTTATCTCACAGGGGCAAGAGGGTTCTGGGACAGGAATTAGCAGGGCTCATTTGGAAAGCTTTAAACTAGATCTGAAGGAGGAGGGAGTTGTAGCTGGGCTTGCACCGATAGGGCAGCACCCTAGCAGTGATGAAGACGAGGAGACCTCCCACCCCCCTAGGGTGAAATCGGCGTGCTCAGATCGCTCCTTGAAGTACCTGTACACCAATGCATGTAGCATGGGGAATAAGCAGGAGTAGTTAGAAATACGTGTTCAGTCAGGAGACTATGATTTAGTGTCAGTTACAGAGACATGGTGGAACAGCTCACGTGACTGGAATGTGGTCATGGATGGGTATGTCCTGCTCAGGAAAGACAGGACAGCAAGGTGAGGTGGCAGAGTTGCTCCTTATGTGAGAGAGCAACTGCATTGTATTGAGTACAGTCCAGGGGTGGATGAGGAGCGAGTTGAGAGTCTGTGGGTGAGAATTAAGGGGCAGGCTGGCATGGGGGATACTGTTGTAGGTGTCTGTTACAGGTCACCAGATCAGGATGAGGAAGTTGACAAGGCCTTCTACAGGCAGCTGATAGCAGCCTCGCGAACACAAGTCCTGGTTATTGTAGGGAATTTTAACTACCCTGACATTTGTTGGAAGGCCTACTCAGCCATCCTTCCACAGTCCAGGAGATTCCTTCAGTGCACTGATGATAACTTCTTGATGCAAATGGTGGATGTGCCAACCAGGAGAGGAGTGCTGCTGGATCTTGTCCTCACTAACAAGGAGGGGCTGGGTGAAGTGGTGAAGGTAGAGGGCAGCCTTAGTTGCAGCAACCATGAGATGGTGGAGTTTGCGATCTCGTGTGGCAGGAACAGAGTACTGACAGAATCATGATGAGGGCTGGGTTAAGGAGCGATTAAGCAAGCTGGACATCCATAAGTCCTAGGGTCATGACGCATCCGCGGGTGCTGAGGGAGCTGGCGGAAGTCATCGCTAGGCCACTCTCCATCATCTTTGGTAAGTCATGGGCATCGTGAGAGGTGCCTGAAGATTGGAGGAAAGCAAATGTCACTCCGGTCTTCAAAAAGGGCAAGAAGGAGGATGCAGGTAACTATAAACTGGTTAGCTTCACCTCCATCCCTGGCAAGGTGATGGAACAACTTATCCTTGGCCTTGTCTTTGGCATATCAAGGATAAAAGGGTCATTAGGGGCAGTCAATATGGCTTCATCAAGGGGAAGTCGTGCTTGATCAACCTGATAGCCTTTTATGAGGATATAACTGGGTGGATAGATGATGGTAAAGCAGTGGATGTGTTGTATCTTGATTTCAGTAAAGCCTTTGACTCCGTCTTCCACAGCATCCTCGCAGCTAAACTGAGGAAGTGTGGTGTGTACAATCAGGTAGTGAGGTGGACCATAAACTGGCTGAAGGGAAGAAGCCAGAGGGTTGTGGTTAATGGGACGGAGTCGAGTTGGAGTCCCGTATCTAGTGGAGTCCCTCAAGGGTCGGTACTAGGACCAGTGTTTTTCAATATATTCATCGATGATTTGGATGAGTGAATGGAGTGCGCTGTCAGCAAGTTTGCTGATGACACTAAACTGGGAGGAGTGGCTGACATGCCGGAAGGCTGTGCTGCCATTCAGAGGGACCTTGACAGGTTGGAGAATAGGGTGGGGAGAAATTTAATGAAATATAATGAGGGCAAGTGTAGAGTCCTGCATCTGGGCAAGAACAACTCCAGACACCAGTATAAGATGGGGACTGCCCTGCTGGAGAGTAGTGAAGGGGAGAGGGACCTGGGGGTCCTGGTGGACAGCTGGATGACCACGAGCCAGCACTGTGCCCTTGTGGCCAAGAAGGCCAATGGCATCCTGGGGTGTATCAGAAGGGGTGTGGTTAGTAGGTCGAGAGATGTTCTCCTCCTCCTCTACTCTACCCTGGTGAGACCACATCTTGCATCCAGTTCTGGGCCCTTCAGTTCAAGAAGGTGAGGGGTGACCTTATTAATGTTTATAAACATGTAGAGGGTGAGTGTCAGGAGGATGGAACCAGGCTCTTCTCAGTGACATTCAATGATAGGACAAGGGGCAATGGATGCAAGCTGGAACATAGGAGGTTCCGCGTAAATATGAGACTTTTTTTTTTTTTTTTTTTTTACGGTGAGGTGTGACAGAACACTGGAACAGGCTGCTCAGGGGAGCTGTGGAGTCTTCTTCTCTGGAGACATTCAAAACCCATCTGGACACATTCCTGTGTGATGTGAATAGGTGTTCCTGCTCCGGCAGGGGGATTGGACTAGATGATCTTTCAAGGTCCCTTCCAATCCCTAACATTCCGTGATTCTGTGATTTCTGACTTTTGCTGCTCTTTGACTCTTTCTGATACCTCTGAACATAGCATAAGGAATGAAGATACTCAGCTGTGGCCCATCTATTCTGAATTTTGCTGCAATGGTTACCTTTGTTGTTCCTCTAATATTTCTGATAAGTTATTGGTTTTCTGTTCAGTTCCTAACCCTAAGGCAATACAACTACTTTATACAACATGACATGTAGCTAGATTATTCAGTCATGTTGTCCACGACTAAGTTGTCCTGGATTTTCAAAAGTAAATTTGACAGCAGCTTTTGGCCCACAGCCATCACAAAGTTTTCAGAATGAATTCCCAAGGGAAGAGGATTTAAGGTAGCGTCTTATAGCGTGGTCTGAGGGAGCATGTTAATAAAGGAACATATTCCTGAAGAACAAACATTTATTTCTTTTTATACTTTTATTTCTTTTGTATATGTCAGGGAGTAATAAAAGTCCCATCAGAGGTTTCAGATAAACATCTTTTTTTTTTTTTTTTTTTTTTTTTTCCCCTCTGGACTGTTAATGCATCTTTTATTGGTAGGTTTTGCAGTCTGATTTGTCTTTCAGTCACATTTTGCAACTTTGGAGACGGACTTTAATTCTGACGCTGCTGAGGGTAACTTGCATGAACAATATGGTGTGGCATGTTATGGACAGTTATGTGTTTTTTCTCTCTTAAATACCAAGTGTATTTGAGATTAGTTTTCTGCTAAATTCATGCCTTCCTTTGTATCATTTCCAGGTTTTCATATATAGTATGTGTATAAGCAATGGAAGAAGCAGTACTTGGGTATATATTTATGGTTTGTCATTAGAATGGTTCTGTTACAATAAACACTGCAGCTAGCCTAGCAGATCTTCTGGCAGAGTTCATGCTATGCTTGGGCATGCTGAGGGTAAAACAAAGACCAACAACTAAATAACCTGTTTGACTCTCTACTATCTGCTGATCCTTTTACAACATTTAGGACCCACAAGCAGACTCGTGTGCGTGCGTAATAGAATCCATCTTAGAAAAGAGAGAATGATAAATTTAATGAAGGCTGAGGAAGAAGGACTTTAATGTAGTAATTTTGTCCTTTTCTAGATCGTTTTCCCAAAGCTGCTGAAGGCACACTTTCTCCCTGCTGTTTCATTATTACAGCAAATGAATACCGTAAAATAGTCTTCCTCTCATTCCATCTCCACAAAATAATAATGATATTTTATAAGGAAAGAGACATATTGTTTTGCAATACTATTGAATGTAATCCAAAACTATCATAAGGTCAATATTTGTTTTAACAATGAATATGAAGATTCATTTCTACAAGTGCAATAAACACTACAAGTGCATGACAGTAAGACTGTCATGTTTAAAACAGGGATTGGGACTTCAGGATCATAACAGTGAAAATATTGACAATGTAATGCATTAAGATAAATAATTTTCCGTGTCTATTCAGAATGCATGAGGTAAGAAGATTATATCTACAACATACAAGACAGTAAATCATGTTACGCAAAAAATGTGGGGTGGGGTGCATGGAACTTTTTGAAGGTTTCACATAGCCCTCTTGCTTCTCAACTGGTTATGTACTTTAACTTTCATCAAATTTTGACATTGTAGTTAGTTTGTAAATATGAGAATGTGTCTATAAACAAGTATCTGTGAAGCTGAATCAGTACAAGAAAGAATATGCTTCTCAAAGGTGGGACCAGATGATTTTAGAGGTCTTTTCCAACCTAAATGATTCAATGATTAATGACAGTTGATTTTCATATGCCAAGGTACATTTTTGTAACATCTGTGTCATAAAGTCTATTCTCAGACTGTATGTTCCATCTTTTTTATTTCCATTGCAAATGTGAAATATGATGCCACAGACTTCGTAAGCCAAAACAACGCCTTCATTAACAGAAGTTTTATTATTATGACTTTGCCTGTCATGTCATAAATCTTTGCTGCTTGATGAAGGGAAGGCATAGTGCTTTTAACAAAGATGGTAGAAAACTCCAGAATAAATTATCCTACTGATAAAGGGGGAAAAAGCAAAACCAACCAACCAATCAAACAAACAAACAAAACTCCAGAATAAATTATCTTTCTAAGAAAAGGAAATTTAGATGTTTTAACACAAACCTTAGAGCAAGAAGTTAATCCATGAACCCAATTTTTTTCCTTTAAAGGTTTTGCTTAATATAGAAGGGAAGACTTTTCAGCTTACTCAGTGTTTATAGGATTCTGAGTTGGTTCTGAGTTTAACAATTTTGCTTCAGAAAAGAATGAGTATTTGCTAGAGTCAATGATATAAACAATTACTTATGGCCAGATTGTTCGTTTAAGAAAAGTCTTGAGTGACAGCTGATGCATAATTAGCATTGTCCTAGAATAAGCCTGTCTAGTGGTTTAGAGACAACCTGCAAGCTCAGTCTCCTTTTTGCTCCCTAATTCCTGCAGCAATTCAGTTATTTTAACATAGCAGAGGTAAACATTGATTGCTGTTAAGATGCAGCATCTAAATATTGTATTCTCCATTTAAACCTACTGACATTAATACAATTTCTCTGACTTGACCACTGTATTTATTTTTATTTATTTTTATTTTTTTTTGAATGGGTCATTGTTGTGGTTTAACCCAGCAGGCAACTAAGCACCACACAGCCATTTGCTCACCCCCTCCCCCTTCCCAGTGGGGAGGGGGAGAGAATGGGGTGTGAAAAAAAGTAAAAGTTTGTGGGTTGAGACAAAGATGGTTTAATAGGACAGAAAAGGAAGAGAAATAATAATAATAATAATAATAATAGAATATACAAAGTAAGTGATATACAAAGCAATTGCTCACCACTCACTGACCAATGCCCAGTGTGTCCACGACCAGTGGTCTCCCCCACCCTGGTCAGCCACCCCATATAACTGTTCAACATGAGGTCATATGGTATGGAATATCACTCTGTCAAGTTTGGTTCAGCTGTTCTGGTTGTGTCCCCTCCCAGCTCCTTGTGCATCCCCAGCCTCCTCACTGTCAGCACAGCATGAAAAGCTGAAAAGTTCTTTACTCTGTTTAAGTACTCTCTGCAACAGCTAAAACATCGGTGTGTTATCAGTATTATTCTCATCCTAAATCCAAAACACAGCACCATACCAGCTACTAGGAAGAAAATTAACTCTATCCTAGCTGAAACCAGGACAGTCATTGAAGATGTAAACCTTTTTAAACTAATTTTACTTCAAGTAAAATTAACTGTAAATTGGCCTTATTTCAGAGGAGCTATGTGCCTAATACATACATACGCTTTTCAAAAATACCAGAATCATGACCCCATTCCAGAAATGTGTTTGTCTTTTTATTTCAGTCACAGTAAGTCACTTTGACTGTGTTCTAAATTGGTTCCAGATACTTCACTAACATTTTTAAGATGCTCTGAAGAATAGGGTTACTTGATTTATATCTGTACAGCATGGCTTGTCATTATAGAAGAAGGACTAGGAACAATATGAGTGGAAATCGGTTGATATTTTTTCTGCTGCAACTTGGAATCAGACATTTTTGAGAATCAACTGTATTAAGTGTCTAAAGGCTTGTCATTCCCAGGCATCTACTCTTTTATCAGTTGTAGCTCTTGCTTCCTGATTACATAATGTTTTCAGATTCAGTTCTTAGAGATAAAATTAGTTTTATCTTTCTCCAGAAAAAAATCTTAATCCTTCCTTGTTTGCTAATGACTTCTCACCTGCTCAAATATTTCAAGGAATATATCCTTTTTTATTGCAGCTGTGGCAGCAAACAAAGTGCTTGTCACACTCTAAGATATTAATTGCTGCCTCTGTTAGACAAACTACTCAGATGATTTTCTCCTAGACCATTTCAGTAACAGTTTTTTAACTCAATCAGTTTAAACAGTGTTTTTTTGCTAACCTGACATACGTTTGTCTGAGATGAACACTGGAGAAAACAAATGTGCAGTTGAATTATCTTCTAGTAAGAAGACAGAATGAAAGAAGGTGCAGAAAGGATAAGATTTAGTCCAGATATGACAATTTTCAAAAAGTGTCACAGAATCATAGAATGGTTTGATTTGGAAGGGACCCTAATGATTATCTGGTTCCAACCCCCCGCCCATGGGCAGGGACGCCTTCCAGTAGACCAGGTTGCTCAAAGCCCCAACCAACCTGGCCTTGAACACTTTCAGGGATGGGGTATCCGCTGCTTCTCTGGGCAACATGTTCCAGTGCCTCACCACCCTCAGAGTAAGGAATTTCTTCTGAATATCTAGTCTAAATCTCTCCTCTTTTAGTTTGCAGAAGTTACACCTTGTTCTGTCTCTCCAGTATCTCTCCTTACTCTCCAGTAAAGAGTCCCTCTCCAGTTTTCTTGTAGGCTCCCTTTAAGTACTGAAAAACCATTGTAAGGTCTCTCTGGAGCCTTCTCTTCTCGAGACTGAACAACCCCAGCTACCTCAGACTGTCATCACAGGAGAGGTTTTCTCGCCCTCTGACCATCCTCGTGGCCCTCCTCTGGACTCACTCTACCAGGTCGCTGTCTTTCTTATGCTGGGGGCCCCAGAGCTGAACACGGTACTCCGGGTCAGGTCTCGTGAGAGCAGAGCAGAGGGGAAGAATCACCTCCCTCCACCTGCTGGCCATGTTTCTTTTGATGCAGCCCAAGATAGCTTTCAGGGCTGCAAGCGCACATTGTTTCTCCTTTCCTGTCACTGTTTTTTTTCACTGACTGACATGACTTCTCAAATTTGATGGACAGTGGCTTAGCAACTTCATCTGCCATTGTCTTCAGGATCATATAGCTCTATAGATCCACTGTATACACCTTTTGTAAACATAGACAATATAAGCAATAGAATCATAGAATATCCCAAGTTGGGAGGGACCCATAAGGATTATTGAGTCCAACTCCTGGCACCACACAGGCCTACCCAAAAATTCAGACCATATGACTAAGAGGACAGTCCAAATGCTTCTTAAACTCCGACAGGCTTGGTGTTGTGAGTACATCCTGGGGAGCCTGTTCCAGTGCAAGACAACCCTCTCGGTGAAGAACCTCTTCCTGATATCTAGCCTGATGAGACCGACGACCTGGAGGCGGATGTTTCCACCACCAGGCACAGCAATGACGACAACTTGTACTGCACCCCCCCCCCACCCCCCGATCAACTGCTCCATCCTGCCCACCACCCCCTGGGCCGCTCAGGAGTCCATCATCGACAGAAGCTGCCTGCCCAAGTCCCCCCCATACACTGCCTTTCTGGGAAACCTCCCTACTACATGACGGAGGAGTCACAGAATCACAGAATCATAGAAACACAAGGTTGGAAAGGACCTACGAGATCATCTAGTCCAACTGTCTTCCTATCACCAATAATACCCACTAAGCTACTAAATCATATCTCGTAGCACCTTGTCCAGGTGCTTCTTGAACACCACGAGGGATGGTGAGTTCACCACCTCCCTGAGCAGGCCGTTCCAGTGCCTGACCACTCTTTGAGAGAAAACGTTTTTCCTGATATCTAACCTAAATCTTCCCAGGCACAACCTGTGGCCATTTCCTCGAGTTCTATCATTAGTTGTCTGGGAGAAGAGGTGGACCTCCTCCTCATCACAGCCTCCCTTCAGGAAGTTGTAGAGTGCAAAGAGGTCACCCCTCTTCTCCAGACTAAACAACCCCAGCTCCCTCAGCCTCTCCTTATAAGACTTGTGCTCCAGATCCCTCACCAGTTTTGTTGCCCTTCTCTGGACATGCTCCAGGGCCTCGATGTCTTTCTTGTAGTGAGGGGCACAAAACTGAACACAGTACTCAAGGTGCAGCCTCACCAAAGCTGAGTACAGGGGGATGATCACATCCCTGCTCCTGCTGGCTACACAGGCCAGGATGCCATTAACCTTCTTGGCCACCTGGGCACACTGCTGGCTCATGTTCAGCCGAGTATCGATCAACACTTCCAGGTCCCTTTCCTCTTCACAGTCTTCTAGACACTCTACCCCAAGCCTATAGCATTGCGTGGGGTTATTGTGGCCAAAGTGCAGGACCTGGTACTTGGCCTTGTTGAACCTCATCCTATTCACCTCAGCCCAGCAATCCAGCCTATCCAGATCCCTCTGAAGGGCCACTCTACCCTCAGGCAGATCGACACTACCTCCCAACTTGGTGTCATCTGCAAACTTACTGAGGGTACACTCAATCCCCTCATCTAGGTCATCAATAAAGATATTAAACAAGATAGACCCCAGTACAGACCCCTGGGGGACACCACTTGTAAGGGGACGCCAGCTGGACTTAACTCCGTTAACCACTACCCGCTGGGCACAGCCCTCCAGTCAGTTCTTTACCCAGAGAAAAGTATATCTGTCCAGGCCACGGACAGCCAGTTTTCCCAGGAGAATACCGTGGCAGACCGTGTCAAAGGCTTCGCTGAAGTCTAGGTAGACTACATCAACAACCTTTTCCTCATCTACCAGTCTGGCCACACGGTCATAGAAGGAGATGGGGTTGGACAAGCACAACCTGCCTTTCATGAACCTGTGCTGGCTAGGCCTGATCCCCTGGCTGCCACACACATGCTGTGTGATCGCACCCAAGATGATTTGCTCCATAGCTTTCCCTGGAATGCAGGTCAGGCTGACAGGCCTGTAGTTCCGCAGGTCCTCCTTACGGCCTTTCTTGTAGATGGGATTCGCATTGGCAAGCCTCCAGTCCTCTGGGACCTCTCCAGATAACCAGGAATGCTGATAGATGGTGGAAAATGGCTTGGCAGTCACCTCCGCCAGCTCCCTCAGCACCCTAGGGTGAAGTCCATCTGGTCCCATGGACTTGTGACATTCCAGATGGAGGAGCAGGTCTCTAACTGTCTCTTCCTGGATCTCAGGGGGTGATGCTCTACCTGAATCACAGGGGACTTCCAGATCAGGGCGTGAAGTACCCTGAGGATAACTGATTCGACTGTTAAAGACAGATGTAACGAAGGCGTTGAGAACCTCAGCCTTTTCCTTATCCTCATTGATCACATTCCCTGCTGCATCAAGTAAAGGATGGAAATTTTCCTTGCATCTTCTCTTGCTGTTAATATACTTGTAAAAGGATTTCTTGTTCTCTTTTACTGCAGTGGCCAATCTGAGTTCAAGATAGGCTTTTGCCTTTCTAACTTCCTCCCTGAATATCTTAGCAACTTCTCTGTAGTCACCACAAGTAATCTGTCCCTACTTCCAGAGGACGTAGGCTCTCTTTTTCTCCCGCAGTCTCAACAAAAATTCCCGGTTCATCCACGCCGGTGTTCTTCCCCTCCGGCTCGCTTTGTGGGACTCAGGAACAGCCTGCTCCTGTGCCTTTAAGATTTCCATCTTGAGGAGTGTCCAGGCTTTCTGGACCTCTTTGTACTGCAGGAGTGACTCCCAAGGGACCCCTGCAACAAGTGTCCTGAACAGGTCAAAGTCTGCCCTCTAGAAGTTCAAGATGGCAGTTTTTCTAGTTACCCTTCTGACATCACCAAGAATAGAAAACTCTACAATTTCATGGTCACTCTGCCCAAGACAGTCCCCACTTTTCACATCTCCCATCAGTCCTTCTCTGTTAGTGAAGAGCAGGTCTAGCGGGGCACCTCCCCTGGAAGGCTCTTGAACCAGCTATACCAGGAAGCTATCTTCTACACACTCTAGAAACCTCCTGGACTGGTTTCTCTGCGCAGTATTATATTTCCAGCATATATCAGGGAAGTTGAAGTCTCCCATGAGAATGAGTGCTGGCGATCACGTAACTTTTGCGAGCTGCTCATAGAATGCCTCATCTATCTCTTCATCCTGATTAGGTGGTCTATAACAGACCCCCACCAAAATGTCACTCCTACAGGCCTTCCCCCTGATCTTTATCCATAGACACTCAACTTTATAATTCCCAACACCAAGCTCTTCAACATCAAAACACTCTTTAATATAAAGAGCCACACCACCTTCCTTGTCTGTCCCTTCTGAAGAGCTTGTAGCCGTCCATCACAGTACTCCAGTCGTGGGAGTGATCCCACCATGTTTCAGTTGTAGCGACTAGGTCATAAGCTAGCATGTTGCACAATCGCTTCCAGATCCTCCTGTTTGTTGCCCATGCCGTGTGCATTGGTATAGATGCACTTCAGATGAGACATCTGCCTCACCCCCAGCTTCAGCATTGTTCTCCTAGGCACTTCTCTGGTGAGCCCCATTTTATCCCCTTCCCCCGTCATAGCTAGTTTAAAACTCTCTCAACGAATTCTGCTAGCTCCTGCACTAGGATTCGTTTCCCCCTTTGTGACAGGTGAGTTACATTCATCAACAATAGGGCAGGGGTCGAGTAAACTGCCCCGTGGTCAAAGAATCCAAAGTTCCTGTCTTGACACCAGCCTCTCAGCCAATTATTCATTACCTGTGTTTTCCTAGCCTGCTCTGTGTCCTTCACCTCCCCAGAAGGTACAGAACAAAACACCACTTGCACTCCCACTCCTTGAACTATATGCCCTAACCCCCTTAAATCTCTTTTCATAGTTCGCAGGCTTCTCTGAGTGATTTAACCACTGCCCACCTGAACTATGAGTAGTAATCAGTGGGGTGAACCAGCTCTGGGAGTTTCCTATTTATGTCCCTGACCCGGTCCCCAGGTAGGCAGCATACTTTCCTACAGCTCAGGTCTGGTCTGGAAATAGGACCCTCAATTCTTCTAAGAAGGGAGTCACCTACCACAACCACCCTTCTTTGTTTCCCGGCAGAGGCAGTCTGAATGCATGGAGTTGACTGCCTCATCCTTGGTAACCTCTTTGAGGAACCTTTCTGTGCCTCCCCACTTACCTCCCCTTCAATGTCCAACACTACAAACCTCTTGCTTAGGGGGGACCTGGGGACGCAAGAGAAGCAGAGGGGGGGTTCACCCACAATGCCAAGCAGGGACCCGTTCCCAACCCTCCCCCTCCCTCAGGTCCCCCTTCTCTGCCCAACAGGGAGAAGGCAGGGGGTCCAGCACTAATTGTGGGGTATCTCCCTGGTGCCTTTCCCTCTGGCATGCCAGGAAGCTACTCACCAGTTGATCTCCTGCTCACAGTCCACGATGGCCCTCAGTCTCTCAACCTCTTTCAGCTCTGCCACCATGCTAACTGAATCTTCCACCTGCTTGCACCTCACACAGGTGGAATACCTGCTGCCCTCCCATGGCAGCAGCAGACTCTGGCACTTCCTGCAGCCAGAGACCTGTATAGCCACAGTTCTGGACAGGCCCTCCATTTGGGTCGCCACAGTCTCTCTGCCTGGTGGAGACCATGGCAAAAACTGTGGTCACAGAGACTGCCAGTAGATAAGATGGACTCGCAAGCCAAGAGGGGCAGAATTCCTGTGCCCTGCCACACGAGCTCTCACGCCCACCACTGCCGCATGCTGTGGTTGGTTCTCACACGCTGGTCATCCCTCCCCGTGCCTGGTGAGCAGCGATGTGACACTGTCGCCTCCCTCCTGGACGCTTTTTCTAGGCAGAGGGAGTGGGCACAGTCACCGTTGCCCTGGCAACGCCTACTCCCTGTCAGCCTCTCTCATGAGAGCTGGCGGGTGCTGCCTTGTCGCGCTGCTATTCCAGGCCATCCCTGGTGAAGCAAGGGCCCAAAATCCCCTGTAACTTGTCACGAGCACTGCGGTTTTGGCTGCGTCAGCTCTGAGGTGGCCAACCTTGTCTACTCAAGTCCATCAAGGATTTCTTCCAAGGCCTCAACATAAGTGCTGTGCATTTGTTGTGGGAGCCTATCAACCTGGAGAGGTTGAAAGGGTTTGGCTATGCTGAGTTTAAGGACATAGACTCCTTGCTCCAGGATCTGAGCCTCAGTGAAGAGTCCTTAGGGAATAGAAAGATATGAGTGGACATTGCTGATCAAGCTCAGGATAAAGATTGCGACAATTGCTGCTTCAGCAGCTGAACCTGAAGCCATGCAGCATGCCCGAGGAGAAGGCCTCTGTGGCTCACGTGCTGCAGTCCAGCCAGATGGCCTCCATCTTCAGGGGGGCCAAGCCGGTGGACACGACAGCCCAGATTTTCTACTTTAAAAAATGTTGGGGCGCTCCAGTGGCACAATCGGTCAGCACACAGTACTTAGGGCAGTACGTGGAGCAATGGGAGAAATGCTGAGGTTGTAAGTTCGAGCCTCATCTGGCGCAGGACTTTTATGGGCTCCAGGAGGCATGTCGGGATCTCCTGGCCAACACCCCCCCCCCCCCCCCCCCCCCCCCCCCCCCCGTGCAGCTACTGTGGGGTTTTCCATCCCAGGATTCTGAGGGAATTGGCTGATGTAGCTGCCAAACCACTCTCCACCATATTTGAAAAGTCATGGCAGTTGGCAGTTAGGTGAAGTCCCTGGTGACTGGAAAACGGGGGAAACATCACTCCCATTTTTAAAAAGGGTAGAAAGGAAGACCCAGAGAACTACAGACTGGTGAGCCTCACCTCTGTGCAAGATCATGGAACAGATCCTTCTGGAGACAATGTTAAGGCACATGCAAGACCAGGAGGTGGTCTGAGACAGCTAGCATGGCTTCACCAATGGCAAATCGTGCCTGACCAATCTGCCTTCTATGATGGAGCAACTGCATCAGGGCATCAGGTGACAAAGGAAGACTGACCGATGTCATCTACCTGGACTTCTGTAAGGCTTTTGACATGGTCCCACATGACATCCTGTTCACCAAACTGGAGAGGTATGGATTTGAAGGGTGGACCATTTGTTGGATAAGGAATTGGCTTGATGGACGCACCCAGAGAGTAGTGGTCAATGGCTCTACATCCAGGTGGAGGCTGGTGACAAGCTGTGTCCCTCAGGGGTTTGTCTTGGGACCAGTACTTTTCAATATCTTCATCAATGACATAGATGAGGGGACTGAGTGCACCCTCAGCAAGTTTGCAGATGACACCAAGCTGAGCGGTGCAGTTGATACAACAGAAGGAAGGGATGCCATACAAAGGGACCTGGATAAGCTGGAGAAGTGGGCCCACGTGAAACGAATGAGGTTCAACAAGTCCAAGTGCAGGGTGCTGCACCTGGGCCGGGACAATCCCAGACATGAGTATAGACTGGGAGAAGAACTTACTGAGAGCAGCCCTGCACAGAGGGATTTGGGGGTTCTGGTGGATGAGAAGCTCAACATGAACCAGCAGTGTGAGCTTGCAGCCCAGAAGGCCAACTGTATCCTGGGCTGCATCAAGAGAGGCGTGGCCAGCAGGTCAAGGGAGGTGTTTGTCCCCCTCTCTGCTCTGCCCTTGTGAGGCTCCACTTGGGGTACTGCGTACAGGTCTAGGGCCCCCAGTACAAGAAAGATGTGGAACTGTTAGAACGGGTCCAGAGGAGACCCACAAAGATGATCAGAGGGCTGGAGCACCTCTCCTACAAAGAAAGGTTGAGAGAGCTGGGGATGTTCAGCTTGGAAAAGAGAAGGCTTGGGGGAGACCTCATTGCAGCCTTTGAATACTTAAAGGGTTCTTATAAAAAGGATGGAGAGGGACTCTTTACTTGTGTAGATAATGATAGGACAAGGGGGAAAGGTTTTAAACTTAAAGAGGGGAGATTTAGACTGGATGTTAGGAAGAAATTCTTTACTCTGAGAGTGGTAAGGCACTGGATCAGGTTGCCCGGAGAGGTTGTGGATGCCCCATCCCTGGAGGTGTTCCAGGCCAGGCTGGATGGGGCCCTGGGCAACCTGATCTAGTGGGTGGCATCCATGCCTATGGCAGGGGGGTTGGAACTAGATGATCTTTAAGGTCCCATCCAACCCAATCAATTCTATGATTCTATGATTCTGAACCTCCCCTGTTACAGCTTGACACCATTCCCTTGGGTTCTATCACTGGTCATTTAGAGAGAATAGATCATCACCTGTCCCTCCACTCCCCTTCGTGAAGCAGCTGTAGACCATGATGAGGTCTCCCCTCAGCCTTCTCTTTCCAGGCTGAACAGGCCAAATGACCTCAGCTGCTCCTCATATATCTTCCCCTCTAGGCCCTTTACCATCTTTGTAGCCCTTCTCTGGACACTCTCCAACAGTTTCACATCCTTTCTGTACTGTGGTGCCTAGAACTGCACACAGTACTTGAGGTGAAGCTGCACCAGCGCAGAGTAGAGCGGGACAATCACTTCCCTCAACAGACTAGCAATTCTGTGCTTGATGCACCCCAGGATATGGTTGGCCCTCCTGGCTGCCAGGGCACACTGCTGGCTCATATTCAACTTGCTGTCAAGCACAACCCCCAGATCCCTCTCTGTGGGACTGCTCTCCAGTGTCTCATCACCCAGTCTGTATGTATAGTCAGGGTTGCCCCATCCCACGTGCAGGACCCGGCACTTGCTCTTGTTAACCTTTATGCAGTTGGTGATTGCCCAGATGTCCAGTCTGTCCAGATCTCTCTGTAAGGTCTTTCCACCCTCATCAGAGGTAACAACTCCTCCCAGTCTAGTATCATCAACAAATTTACTCAGTACACCTTCTAGTCCTACACCCAAATCATTTATAAAAACACTGAAGAGAACTGGCCCTATAAAGGAGCTTTGGGGGACCCCAGTGGTGACTGGCTGCCAGCCTGATGCGGACCCATTTACCACAACCGTTTTAGTCTTACCTGTCAGCCAGTTATTCACTCATCGTATGCTGTTTTTGTCCAGCTGTATGCTGGAAATTTTGTCCAGTAGGATCCTATGGGAAACTGTGTCAAAAGCTTTACTGACATCCAAAAAGATTACGTCAGCTGGTTTTCCTCGATAGACTAGATGGGTGATCTATTAACTGAACATGAGCAAAGCAACAGAGAAAATGCAGCGTGTGTGTGTTTTTTTTTTTTTTACTAGATATATTTTGTACTTAAGTCTGGCAGGTGGAAAAGAATACTGAAAAATCAAAATTATACTGTCATATACTGTAATAATCTGCTTTCCATATTATTTGTACCCTACGCTAGAGGCATTTTATCCATCTAAACTTGAATATTTGTGAATGTGGAATTAAAAAAAATGTTGATGCTTTTATGAATATAATGGTCATCTCTCTTCTGTTGTAAAGATCTAAAAGGAGTGTTTCTGAAAGATTTGTCTGGAGTATATAAGTGGAATGTAACAAATTTACTCTGGTATGACAGAGAAAAGCTACTACTGCATTCCAATATCTATCACACTTAGAAATCGAGATAGCTGTAAAAGTTACCTGTCAAAAGGTGAAACAAAAACTTTCTTGTTCTAGCTGTAGTAATAGGCAAATGATTACTATTGGTGTGTGATATCTGGCTCTAATCACAACTGCTGCTTTTGCCCCAGCTACCTGAATAACCTGCTCTCCAGCAATTCCATCATCAGACCCAGTTTAACTGCTACATACTCCATGTGTGCAATGTAAGCCCTGGCAGTGGTGCTTTTTTGACGCCTTCAGCAGTCTGCTGCTGCATGGAAATAATTTCTTCACCTAAAGCCAAAACTTGGTGTGGCAGTATATGACCATTATACCACTGTCATACAGAAAAACCCTTAACTTTACTTTAAAGTTCTGTTTAATGCATTCCATTCAACAAAAACAAACAACAAGAATAACAAACAAGCAACAGAAAGTTATATTTTATACTTAAAGAATAAATATTTATAGTGATAGTGAAATATCTGACATTTCTCCCCGATTTATTTGCCTCTAAGTTTACTGTATGATATGTCCATGTAGATGGCCTTTCATATCATCAGAGTGAGCCTATCTGCATGTTCTAAACACTTGTTTTATATATTTAGAAAATATTTTACTTCTATTTGACTTCCTTCTTTTTCATGAAACAAGGACATTTCTATTCATGAACACATAGAAATACTATAGAAATACAACAATTTTACTTAACATTACCCAAATCTTTCTTGGCTATGGTGATCATTTGGACAGGTTGAAAAAGTGCTGACTGAATGCGATGTGTGCATTGCATTGCGACGGGTTACATCACTAGTCGTAACATGATGTAACCCAACGCAGCATGATGTAAGCGTCGTGAAACATTGGAGATTTAAAGAAACATCAACGTTACCTTTTGTCCCTCTTCCCCTTTGCAGGATTTAGCTGTTATTCTTCTTCCAGGAATTAACAACCCATCCCATTTGCCAGTATATGAATGCTCATGTCTTGTTATTATTATATACATTAACAGCCTCCCTTCTAAATATGGGCAATATAGTCTCAATCCTGAGTCATATGTTATATTTATTTCTACGTATACCATGTAGGTACAGTTGCTATTTATAAGACAGCATAGATTTCTGATGAAAATAATAATAATAATGGAATCATGCTTTGTTTAAAAATATTTCATAGAACTGAAATGTGCAGGTGGATCAATGCATACTTGCAAGACTGGTGTTATAGCCAGGCAATCAGCTTTTTAGACCATGGGACTCTCTTTGAGAAATCTGGTCTGCTGGGGGTTGATTTTCATCTGTCAGAGAAGAGGAAGAGCATCTTCAGATACAGCCTTGTCAAGCTGGTGAAGAGAGCTTTAAATTAAGTTGCCAGAGAAGGGGAAACTCAAAACTCCCAACTCTTCTCAGTTTAATGCCAGCACCAGTAATAGATGTCCAGAACCACAGAAGGGATCAGAGATCAGTGGGAGAGCACCAGAAGAGCAGCACAAAAGAATTCCAACCTCGTTATCCAAAAAAAAAGACATTTTCATCAGGGACATTTGCTTAAATGACTCTATGCAAATGAGCATAGCAAGGAGAATAGCATAGAGAGGAGTTAAAGATGTGCATATGTTTGTAGGGTTATGATCTAACTGCCATCACGGGGAGTTGGTGAGATCCATCCCATGACTGGAGTGTTGGAATGGGAAGACATGCGCTAGTGGGGAATGTAAAGCTCAAGGGCAGCCTTGGCTGCAGTGACCATGGAATGGTGCAGTATAGGATCCTGAGGGCAGCAAGGAGGGAGCGCAGCAAGCTTGCTACCCTGGACTTCAGGAGATCAGCCTTTGGGATCTGCTTGGTAGAGTACCATGGGATAAAGCCCTGAAGGGAAGAGTAGCTCAGGAAAGCTGGTTAATATTCAAGTATCACCTCCTCACAGCTCAAGAATGATGCATTCCTACAAAGAGGAAGTGTAGTGGGTTTACATGGCATGGTATCAGGGGGCCATAGGGATGGCTTCTGTGAGAAGGATCTAGAAGCTGCCCCATGTTAGATAAGGGTCCTGCCGCTGCCCAGAGCCGGGCCAATAAGCAATGTTGTTTGCTCCTCTATGAGAGCATATTTAAGACAGGGAAATAAAACTACTGGGAACAGCAGCTGGGAGAGAGTGAGCAGTGAGAAACAGACTTGCAGGTGCCAAGGTCAGTGAAGAAGGAGGGGGAGAGGTGCTCCAGGGGCTGGAACAGAAGTCCCCTGTAGCCTGTGGTGAGGACTATTGTGAATCAGGCTGTCCCCCTGCAGCCCATGATGTACCACAGTGGGGCAGATCTCCAGGCTGCTGCCTATGGAGGAGACGACAGTGGAACAGGTGGACCTGCACTGAAGGAGGTTGCGGCATGGGGAAAATCCCTGCCAGAGCAGATTCTGGGCTGGAGCTGCAGCCCGTGCAGAGGAGCCCACGCAGGAGCAGGTGACCTGGCAGGAGCTGCTGCCCGTGGGGGATCCAGGTTGGAGCAGTTTGTTCCTGATGGGTGAACCCCATGTTACGGAGCCATGTGGGAGGAGTTCTTGAAGAGCTGCTGCCTGTGGGAAGCCCCCGCAGGATCAGTTCAGGAAGGATGGCATCCCTTGGGAGGGACCCCACGTTGGAGCATGGGAAGAGAGTGACTGTGAAGGAGCAGTGGAGACAAAGCATTAGGAACTGACCGCAGCCCCCATTCCCTGTTCCCCTATGCCACTCGAGGGGGAGGAGGTGGAAGAGGGTGGACGGGGGGGAAGGCGTTTTCGGTTTCATTCCTTTGTTTCTCACTTCTTATGAGAGCTTGTTAGTAATAGGCAATAAATCTTACTGTCTCCCTACTCTGAGTCTGTTTTGCTCATCATGATAATTGTTGAGCGACCTCCCCATCCTGTCTCAACCCTTGAACCCTTTGTGTCATATTTTCTCCCCATTCCTCTCTGAGGAGGGGGAGTGAGAGAGCGGCTGTGGTGGAACTCAGCTGCCCACCCAAGTAAAACCACCACAGGAAGTCAGGTAAAAATGCCAGGAGTTCTTCATGAATGAAAAAATAGCTCCTGGCCAAACTCAAGCAGAAAAAGGAGGCCTACAGAGAGCAAGATGGGTAGCCTGGGAAGAATACAGAGAAATCGTACAAGAAGCCAGGGATCAGGTTAGGAAAACTAAAGCCCTATTAGAATTAAATTTGGCCAGGGATGTCAAGGGCAACAAAGAAGGGCTTCTATACGTATATCAGTGATAAAAGGAAGACTAGGGAAACTGTGGGCCCTTTCCAGAAGGAAAAGGGAGACCTGGTTACGTGGGATATGGAGAAGGCTGAGGTACTCACTGACTTTTTGCTTCAGTCTTCACCTGCACCTATGTCACCTAGTGACATAGCCCAAGTCCCAGAAGACAAAGGCAGGGACTGGGAGAATGAAGAATCTTTCACTGTAGGAGAAGATCCAATTTGGTCTGGATCCACCAGGAACCTGAATGTGCACAAGTCCATGGGACTTGATTAAATGAATCCAGGAGTCCTGAAGGCAGTGGCAGATGAAGTTAAACCGCTGTCCATCATATTTGAGAAGTCATGGTAGTCCAGTAAAGTTCCCAGTGACTGGAAAAGGGGAAACATAACCCCCATTTTTAAAAAGGGAAAAAGGAAGAATGAGGCAACTACAAGACAGTTGCTATCATCTTTATGCCCAGTAAGATCATGGAGCTGATCCTCCTGAAAACCATGCTAAAGCACATGGAGAACAGAGTGGTGATTAGTGATAGCCATCATGGCTTCACTAAGGGCAGATCGTGCCTGACAAATCTGGTGGCCTTTTACAGCAGGCTTACAGCACTGGCAGATAAGGGAAGAGCAACTGACCTCATCTACCTGGACTTTTGTAAAGCATTTGACACTGCCCTACAGTACCTGCTTGTCTCTAAAACTGAGAGACATGGATTTGATTTGGATGGACCACTTGGTTGATAAGAAATTTGCTGGATGGTCGCACTCAAAGAGTTGAGGTCAACGGCTCAATGTCCAGGGAAAGACCAGCGATGAGTGGTGTTCCTCAGGCTATTGGGTATTGGGACTGGTATTATTTAATGTCTTTTTTTGGTGACATGGACAGTGAGATTGAGTGCATCCTCAGCAAGTTGGCTGACGATACCAAGCTGAGTGGTGTGGCTGACACACTGGATGAAAGGGATGCCATCCAGCTGGACAGGCTTGAGAGGTAGGCCTGTGAGAACCTCATGAAGTTCAACAAGACCAAGAGCAAGGTCTTGTCCCTGGACTGGGGCAATCATTAGCACTAATACAGGCTGGGATATGACTGGATTGAAAGCAGCCCTTCAGAGAAGGACTTGGGTGTGCTGGTGAATGAAAAACTGAACGTGAGCCAGCAGTGTGTGCTTGCAGCCCTGAAAGCTATCTTGGGCTTGGCTGAAAGCTATCTTGGGCTGCATCAAAAGAAACACGGCCAGCAGGTGGAGGGAGGTGATTCTTCCCCTCTGCTCTGCTCTCACGAGACCTGACCCGGAGTACCGTGTTCAGCTCTGGGGCCCCCAGCATAAGAAAGACAGCGACCTGGTAGAGTGAGTCCAGAGGAGGGCCACGAGGATGGTCAGAGGGCGAGAAAACCTCTCCTATGATGACAGTCTGAGGTAGCTGGGGTTGTTCAGTCTCGAGAAGAGAAGGCTCCAGAGAGACCTTACAATGGTTTTTCAGTACTTAAAGGGAGCCTACAAGAAAACTGGAGAGGGACTCTTTACTGGAGAGTAAGGAGAGATATTGGAGAGACAGAACAAGGTGTAACTTCTGCAAACTAAAAGAGGAGAGATTTAGACTAGGTATTCAGAAGAAATTCCTTACTCTGAGGGTGGTGAGGCACTGGAACATGTTGCCCAGAGAAGCAGTGTTGCTTGTTGTACTGTGGGGATAGCAGTGAAATAGAGGAGCTGATTTTCTGTTGCTGCAGTCTCTAAGAGATTGACGATTGACTGGGAGAGAAAGCAGAAATGATCCTCCCGTGATAAAAAAAAAAAAAAAAAAAAATTCTTTCACTGAAAACCAAATTTAGAAAAGTCATTCCAGGTGTGTACTTGGGACAGTAACAGGTCCTGTCTTCAGTCCTAGTATCACTCTAGCACCTGCTTTTGGTTTCATTGGGACAGTAACAGGTCCTGTCTTCAGTCCTAGTATCACTCTAGCACCTGCTTTTGGTTTCACTGTTGTTGCATGTTGAGTAAGTATGTTGCTGCAAAAGTCAAATTAGTCTATGCCATCATTAAAACTGAAGTTTAAATTGTTGTATAAAACTACACCATTAATTTTTATCCTGATCCTTTCTCTCCTTTCTCTCAAACTGGCTGCTTTATAATGCACCAGAATAAGGAATCCTGATAGTGAAAAAGAATTTTTTCACATTTAAACTTCACTGCAGTTTTCTTCCCAGGTAGTTGGTAGTTGGTGGTTGATTTATTTTGTGAAACATACAATCCATGATTTTTCCTATAAGAATAATATTAAGCATAAAGCAGTCCACTTAAGTCAATAAAATAAACAATCGTAACTATATTTTGTCTTCTGTAGAGTAGTTAATGTCAGTTAAATAGTGTAATATGCTTAAAACAATAAAAAATGTTAAATGTGTTGTATTTCTTTCTTTGTCATAAGACTTCATTGCTTTAAAAAAAAAAGTTGTTGAACTATTGAAGATGAATAAATTTTAAACATACCAAATTATTTAGAGGAGTTTAACACTTGTGTTCACAGAAATGTTACTCTAAGTCTTACCTTACACATAATATAGGGGAACAATAATAGTATCCCTTTCATTTTTCTGCTCTTTAGATCAAATTCATTTCAATCTCTTTTAATAATAAGTCAATTTTTTCTTCTAAAAATTTATAGTACTGATGTAAGACTTTATATATTTTTGCTATATTCTGTGTGAAAATAAAACTCAATGTGAATGTATCATTGTGGTGGTTTCACTCAGGTGGGCAGCCGAGTTCCATCACAGCCGCTATTTCACTCCCCCTTCCCAAAAAGAAAGGGGGAGGAAATACAATGTGAAGGGCTCAAGGGTTGAGATAAGGATGGGGAGATCAGTCAACAATTATTGTGATGGGCAAAACAGACTCAGAGTAAGGAGACAGTAAGATTCAGTGCCTATTACTAACAAGCTAGAAAAGTGAGAAACAAAGGAATGAAACCAAAACCACCTTCCCCCCATCCACCCTCTTCCACCTCCTCCCCCCAAATGGTGCAGGGGAATGGTGAACAGGGGCTGCAGTCAGTCCCTAATGCTTCTTCTCTGCCACTCCTTCATGGTCACTTTCTTCCCCTGCTGTAGCGTGGAGTCCTTCCCTCGGGATGCCGTCCTTCCCAAACTGATCCTGCGGGGGCTTCCCACAGGGAGCAGGTCTTCAAGAACCGCTCCAGATATGGGTCCGTACCATGGGGTCCACCCATCAGGAGCAAACTGCTACAACCTGGGTGCCCCACTGGCGGCACCTCCCCCCAGATCCCCTGCTCCTGCATGGGCTCCTCTCCACAGCCTGCAGCTCCAGTCCAGAATCTGCTCTAGCAGCGGTTTTCCCTGGGCCGCAACCTCCTTCAGTGCAGGTCCACCTGTTCCACTGTCGTCTCCTCCATGGGATGCAGCATGGAAATTTTCTCCACCGTGGTGCACCATGGTCTGCAGGGGGGACAACCTGCTTCACCACAGGCCGCAGGGGACTTCTGCTCCGGCACCTGGAACACTTCCTGCCCCTCCTCCTTCACTGACTTTGGTGTCTGCAGGGCTGTTTTTCTTTCCTCTCTCTCCCAGCTGCTGTTCCCCAGCAGTGTTTTAGTGTTTTGTTGTTGTTGTTGTTTTTTCCCTTTCCTAAATATGCTCTCACAGAGGCACAAACAATATCGCTTACTGGCCTGGCTCTGGCCAGAGACGAGGCCCTTATCTAACATGGGGCAGCCTCTGGATTCTTCTCGCAGAAGCCACCCACATGGCCCCCTGCTACCAAAACCTTGCCATGTAAACCCACTACAATCATTTCTGATAAGACCTGCCATATCTGGTTATTATGCTTTAATGTACAAAATTACTATATTTTCAGAATTACTTCATAATATGCTTTAACATTCTAAGGACTTTTTGTTGTTGTTGTTGTTTTAACAGTTCTCACTGCTACAACTAGAGTAACACTCAAGTCTTTTTTTCTTGGAAGTTGTGGATACTTTGGAACTTAGAAATTGTATTTCTAGCTCAAGTAGTTTCCACTGTGCATGGTGATTCATTTTTAAACTTCCTACTGTAAACTTCCTACTTTAAACCTCCATCTCGGTGCTAGTCTTGCTTTTTATTCAAGAAAGAGAAAAAAGCACACCTATTTTGCAATTCATCTCAACCTTGGGCAGACATTCTTCCTCTCGACTGACTGTAGAAAATTGCTGGGGTAAATAGGTCATATTCCATAGGCATTTAGATGTACGTTGACTTCAGTTTGAAAAGCAGCACCTTATGTGTCATCCGTCATTTATCTAGCTTCGTAAACTAATATGAAGATATTCATATTCTTTCTGGTCTTGAATCATGTCATTTCTGTTACTGGAAGATACCATCATTTATCTTCTTTTTTCCAGATCATTAGCAAAATGTTAAACAATGTGAGATTAATGTAGAGAGTATTTCATTACACCATTAATCTTTTGCAACATTGAAAATTTACTTTTGGTTACAATTTAACCTACTCTGTATATCTTTTTTTTTTTTTTTTTTTTTTTTTTTAAATCCATGACATTACTTCAGCTTTCTTTGTGAATATTATGTTCTCAACATCTTCCCACCAAAGTGAGTTTATCAAAAACTCTATGAAATCTCACTAATTTTATCTGTAAGTTTCTTTTTAGCAAGTATTCTCTAGAGATGCTTAAAGATTGCTAGCATATCAAAGAGCCATATTTTTTTCTTTAAAGACAGCTGTGGGTTCTATCAATGTATCTGAATGCTTTATGATGCTTTTAATTTCTCTTTTCCTTAGTCTATAGTAACATTATTTTCCTTGATTTTAATATGAACATTATCTGTTCCTACTAATCTGCTATTATAATAGCTTAACTTAATTAGCCACTGAAGTTTTTTGGTTTTTTTCCTGACAAATCAACAATTTTATCCTCAAAACATTTTAGAGAATACAATATTGGTTTATTCTTAATGAATTTAAGGACATATGTGCTAGCATTTCCTCTTCTGACACTTCAGTTTATCAAAAATGTAAATTATTTTGATTCTCTCTTATGCGTTTTTATTTAAATTACTTTAATAAGATAAATTAATGTTATCTTGTTTTTTTTTTTTATTATTATAAAAATAGATACCCAGAGAAGAAATAGAGAGTAAATGAAGAACAAAGTTAAATTAACAAATATGAAATCACAGAATCTGAAATAACATTCAGTTACTACTGAATTGCTGAAGATGGGCTATAACTGAAGACAGCATGGGCTCTAATTATTTTGATAGTCTAGGGTAGTGGAATATGTATTATGTGTAGTTAAGCATAAAGCTAGGGTAAAGTTAACTGAAAAAAATGGGAAAAAAAAAAAGAACATCATGGAATAAAAACATGAATGAAGAGAAGGGTCAAAGACTTGTAAGAAAGTCTTGATTGTAAAAACATCATTTTAGAAAGCTGCCCAGTGTGAAGAAAGTATGATGCTAGAGGATGCAATATCATGAAGAACAATGAAGAAAGAGTTGCAAGAAAATAACTTGTCAGATGATGTCAGTTTCTTGATGTGGAAATCTGTGAGCTACTGTTTAGATAGGGAACATTATCACTTATTTTAACAGCCTGTTTTATACCATATGGCTGATGTTAATGGATTTACAACCTATTTTCAAAGGCAGGAGCCCGAATCACAAATTAAGGGTTGTTACCGTAATTGCTTTTTTTTTTTTTTTTTAATAGCAGAAATTAATAATAAAGGCAAGAGGGACACCATGTAGAGACCTGTGAAAAGAGATATAATGTGGTAAAGTCTATATGGGATGGAGAGGGGCAGTGCACTTTTGTCACTATGAATATTATATCAGCTAAAATGTGTATGACAGCAAAGCTATATTTAAATGCTGAAATGCAGAAAGATGTTTGCACTGAACTTTAGGTACAACTTTTGTTGTTAGAAACTGTGCAAAATCAAAGCACACCCATCACTAATGTTATGAGAAGCTGTTGATAATCTTTATATAAACATTGTTCTGATTACATGAGGATCTATTAGAGAATTTATGTTGAAATTCAAGGAAAACAGAAAATTTTACACACAAAAAATATGAAAGACATCCAATTTTTCACAGCTTCTCTTATTTCTGAGGGATTCAATGACTGTGGTTATCAATAAGCTGAATTTTCTTCCGTTCTCTTCTTCTGCTTTCTATGGCTATTTTAATCATGGTTTGTTGACAATACTGGTGGCACCCAAAAGAAAAAAAAAATCAAAGCAATGAGCATTCTCATCATTTTCCCATGTTGTTAAAGGTTCAGGTATGGCGTGTTAAAAGGAGCATGGAGAACATGGCAAATGCCACACAGGCACACATATACACACACGCGTGCACACAGTAAAATTAACAAAATTTGGCCTGTGTCAGTGGGCTTTATGCCTGTAAAAGTGTTTTTTTTTTTTTTTTTTGATGTTAGGAAAAAAAATAAAGATATACCCTGAGAGATTTAATGACTCCTTCCTTCCTTCCTTCCTTCCTTCCTTCCTTCCTTCCTTCCTTCCTTCCTTCCTTCCTTCCTTCCTTCCTTCCTTCCTTCCTTCCTTCCTTCCTTCCTTCCTTCCTTCCTTCCTTCCTTCCTTCCATTCTTTTCTGGATTTTTAAGTGTGATATTTTCTTCTTGATGCTGTCAGTGGTAGGAAGCTGGCTGTGGTGCCAATATATCTGTTTTGTTTCTGTAAGTGTGTTTTAGTACTGATATGAGTGGCTGAGTAACAAAACCAGACAGGCAGATATAGTTTGAACACCCTTGCTAGCTCACTTTGTCAGTGACCTTCAACACACTTACATCCAGTATCTTATTTTCCTCAGCAAAACACCCAATTATATTTAATTTCATCAAATAGATGGTCGGTGTTTAAAATTGTAAATTGCACTAACTGAGTCAAGAAACATTCAGACCTCTTTTACAGCTGAATACAAATGCAGAAGTTCTATTTTTTGCCTGTAGGAACTGAAGTATGGCAGTAGATTTCACCAGTACGCATACAATAATATTCTTTAAAGAAACCAAAAGAAGAAAAGTTTGACCTGTTCTTTTCGGTAAGAACTATTCATTTATGTTTATCCAAAGAAGACTGGAATTTGATTTCTCAGAACTCATTGCATGTACAAGCCTTGTTATTCAACATATAATTCTGTGATTCCTATGATTCCCTTTAAATGCAAAATTCAACTTGTCTTTCTTCAAGCCAAACAGCAAAATCATATTACTTAACATAATTATTATATCAATATATTATATGTTATAATATAATATATTATATGTTGCCATATGGAATGTGCAATGTAGTAATTATACCATATAAGTCCTCCTTAAAAATAAAAAAATAAAAAATTGTTTCTAATCTTGTACTTCTGTCACATAATGAAAATTTACAAGCTACTGTGGTTCTTTTCTAAATTTTAAGTAAAGCATGAAACCATCATTGGAAAGACAAAGCTTAAATTCTAAAAGTGAATTTAGAAAGCAGAATGGAAACCTAAACTGAGACATGAATTATCATTAACATTGTTCAACAGAGAAAATATTATTCCACTAGAGCAGTTATATAATCCACAAACATTATGAATCAAAATCAGCTAACTGATATTATCGAGTTATGGAGATCACTTGGAGCAGATACTAGTGATAGAAATGCTGTGATGTTGAAATATAAAAGCTTAAATCATGATTCTGGCCATCTGTTTTGAAGTTAGCATAATGTAACTAATACTTTAATAACATGCATGAATTCAAACAATCCCTCTTCAGCTTTAACGTTTGTAAACAGATAAAATCTTGGAACTCAGGTACAGAGGCATATAGCAGTTAACCTGACCTTCTCTTGAGAGAAGTCTGCTGCTTACCAGGAGCTTGTATCAGGGATGTCACCAAGGCGAGCCTTGTACAGTCCGACTATTATCTACTGCTGTTGTTTCACATAGGCATAAGTGATGCAGCCAGGAGCATCCTGAGGAATATCAAGAGGTATTACAGAGCCCTGGGAGCAGCAGTAAAGGACTCATGAGTGCAGTAGTTTTTCATCAGTCCTCCCAGTCAAAGGGAAGGGGATTGAAAGTGACAACTGCTCTTGCAAATCAATGGATGGTTGCAGGACTGGTGCCACAGACAGGAGTGGTTCAGCTACTTAGACCATAGGACTTGCTTTGAGAAATATGGTCTGCTGGCAGCTGATGCTCTTCCCCTTCTCCTACCAGAGAAGGGGAAGAGCACATTTGGTCATAGGCTTGCCAAGCTGGTGAAGAAGGTTTTAAACTAGAGCTGCTGGGGAAGGGGAACCTCAGTCCATCCTGCTCCTCCAAGTTTGATGCCAGTGTCAGTGATAGATGCTCAGAGCGTGGAGTTTGGTCACAGGTTAGTAGGAGAGCACCTGAAGAGTAGCACAAAGGAATTCCAGCCACTACAACCAGCAAGTCAAATTCCTCAGGGGCTCAACTCAAATATCTCTATGCTAATGCATATAGCATGGGAAATAAACAAAAGGAGTTAGAGATATATGCATGTCTGCAGGGCTATGACCTCACTGTCATTACAGTGACGTGGTGGAATGGATCCCATGACAGGAGTGTTGGAATGGAAGGACACAGGCTCTTTAGGAAGGTTAAGCAGGGGAAATGAGGAAGAGGCATCACCTTCTATGTCAATGAGCAGCTGGAGTGCATGGAGCTCTGCCTGGGGATAGCTGAGAGCTGACAGAAATGTTATGGGTCAGGGTTAAAGGGAAGGCAGGGACAGGTAACATTATAGTGTGAGTCTGCTACGGGTCACATGATCAGGAAGAAGAAGCAGATGAGGACTTCTATAAACAGACAGAAGCAGCCTCATATTCGCAAGCCTTGGTCCTCATAGGGAACTTAAACCACCCCAATATTTGTTGGAGGGACAGTACAACAGGGCATAGGCAGGATTTCCTGTAATGTGTTGATGATAACTCCCTTCTCCAAGTGATAGAGGAGCCAAAGAGGAGAGGTGCTATGCTGAACCTCATTCTCACCAACAAGGAGGGGCTGATGGGGGAATGTAAAGCTCAAGGGCAGCCTTGGCTGCAGTGACAATGCAATGGTGCAGTTTAGGATCCTGAGGGCAGCAAGGAGAAAGCATTACCCATATCTTATACCTGCTCACTTGCCAGTACAGTATATTACATATACTTCTGGACAAACTCTGCAGTGAGATTTATATATCCTACAGGGACTTTCATATTCTTGGACCTTTTGTTTTGTTTTGTTTTGTTTTGTTTGTTTGTTTGTTTTTGTTTTTGTTTTTCAGGCAAAGTTGGCAAAAATATCTTCTTGGTCCTCAGACAGGACTGAAGTCAGTTTCATCACAGTGCATACTGGTATTTTCTTAGAAGTCAACAGGACTGCTCATATGCTAAAAACCTGAGTTTTGCCAGCTTAGAGACAACACATAGAAAAGGAAAGGGTGTTTATTTAAATATTTCAGTATATTGAACTGATTGTTAGATTCGCAGTTTTGTGATTCAAGAAAGTAGCATGTAGGTATCTTTTCTGAATTGCAAGATGACTTCACTGGTGAGAGGGGTGAGATGGGTGGAAGCAAATGCTGTGCAGTATTGTGCACACAGACATGTTAGCATTTTTACATTCACACCTCATCAGGTGCACCAATTCAGGAGAGACATGTAAGCTGTCTGAGGTCACTGCCACACTTTCATACTGACTATGTTGCTCCTGATGCTTGTACAGAAAAAAAAAAAAAAAAAAAAAAAAAAAAAGTGTTTCTGCCTGAATTAATTTAAATAACTATATGATTTTTTTCTGATTTTTTTTTTTTTTTTTTTTAATGAATGTTTCATTATTCCATCATTAAGCACTGCGGGCTCAGTCCAGTCCTCAGTCAAACAGAGCAGATTCAGTTATAGTGGAACTACAAAAAAACCTACCCTTATGTGTTGGAGGTCACTGAAAGGATAAGCTGGCTACACAAAGCCTTCTTTCTTCTGAGCAGTTGTAGACAGTTTTGTCAAAGCAATGTACTTTATTTAGAAGAATTTAAGTTCTATATGTGGTGTAACTGCATAACAAAGACAATTTTTTTTTCTTGAACATATGTAACTAACTCATTTCCATGATAGTTATTAATTTTCAAAAACAACAGTGATTTATATATTAAAAGTTATCAAACAAGTATTAACTTTTGTGATTTAATGTGATTTAATAGTTTTAAAAATTTTCACTATTTTTTATTCAAAACATTTTTATTTTTTGTAGATTAAAATAAATCTCTTACAGATTTTTGTTTAGATTTTTTTAAGTATTTCTTTATGTAACATGATGAATTATTCATAAAACCTAGTGGAAGAGAACTAGGCAGTCATATGTATTAACACAGAATGAAAGATGAAGCTGATTAGCTTTATCACCTTTTCCAGAATGAATAAATACAATCTAAATAAATGAGAATATTTTCAGAATAATAAATAGCTTTTAGTTGTGTTTCTTTTAGTAACTATGACAAATGTCAAATTATTGTCCTGGTTTCAGCTAGGATAGAGCGATAGAGCTAATTTTCCTCCTGGTAGATGGTGCTGTGCTTTGGATTTAGGATGAGAATAATCACAGAACCAGAGAATCACAGAATGGGCAGGGTTGGAAGGAACCTCTGAAGATCATCTAGTCCAACTCCCCTGCCAAGCAGGATCATCTAGAGTACATTGCAGAGGATGGCATCCAGGTGGGTTTTGAATATCTCCAGAGAAGGAGACTCCACAAACTCTTTGGGCAAACCGTGCCAGTGCTCTGTCACCCTCACAGTAAAGAAGTGCCCCTTCATAACATTGATAACACACTGATCTTTTAGTTGTTGCTGAGCAGTTCTTACACTAGGTCAAGGACTTTTCAACTTCTCATGCTGCCCTGCCAGTGAGGAGGCTGGGGATGCAGAAGAAACTGTGAGGGGATAGAACCAGGACAGCTGAACCAAACTTGACAGAATGATGTTCCATACCATATGACATCATTCTGAACAATTATATGGGGTGGCTGACCTGGGGGGGGGGGGGGGGGGGGGGCACTGGTGGAGGACACACTGGGCATTGTTCAGCAGGTGGTGAGCAATTGCATTGTGTATCACTTGCTTTGTATATTTATTATCATCATCATCATCATCAATATTAATATTAATAGTTATCTTCCTTTTCTGTTCTATTAAAATATCTTTATCTCAACCCACAAGCTTTTACTTTTCTGGAAACTTTGACTGAAAGAAAAGGCTACTCTATTTGTCCAAAGTAACATAAATGAGGGCTTTATCTTTTGAAATTTATAAATAATGGTGAATAGGAATGAGCTGCTAATATGAATACAGAATAGTGTTATCAGAGTGCACTCAGGCCAAAACTTCATGTAACGACATAGCTCCTGAATGACAACTATTGTTACTATTTATTGTAAGCTTTTTTTGGTCTTAGCCCATGGTCAGGATCACATATCAACTGTACAGATAGTCTGAAGATTTTCCCTGCACTGACATTTGCATAAATATATTTTCTTCATTGAGATTAATCTGTTTCAACACAATGGTTTGGAATGAACTTGTAAGGAAAAGAACTCCCGTATCAATCAATCAAAACTAGCAACTGTTATTAAACACTAGTAAGTAATTATGTCTAAAACGTTCCTATCTTTCTAAAGTGGTTGCCTCATTCTCTGAAACTTTATGGAACAACATGATCACTCTGTGTGAAAATTAATATATTTCATTGCCCTGTACTAACCTGTTGGAAGATATAACCTTCTATATCACCATGTAGTTCATTGAGGAAAACCAGCTGATGTAATCTTTTTGGATTTCAGTAAAGCTTTTGACACAGTTTCCCATAGGATCCTACTGGACAAAATTTCCAGCATACAGCTGGACAAAAACAGCATACGATGAGTGAATAACTGGCTGACAGGTAAGACTAAAACGGTTGTGGTAAATGGGTCCGCATCAGGCTGGCAGCCAGTCACCACTGGGGTCCCCCAAAGCTCCTTTATAGGGCCAGTTCTCTTCAGTGTTTTTATAAATGATTTGGGTGTAGGACTAGAAGGTGTACTGAGTAAATTTGTTGATGATACTAGACTGGGAGGAGTTGTTACCTCTGATGAGGGTGGAAAGACCTTACAGAGAGATCTGGACAGACTGGACATCTGGGCAATCACCAACTGCATAAAGGTTAACAAGAGCAAGTGCCGGGTCCTGCACGTGGGATGGGGCAACCCTGACTATACATACAGACTGGGTGATGAGACACTGGAGAGCAGTCCCACAGAGAGGGATCTGGGGGTTGTGCTTGACAGCAAGTTGAATATGAGCCAGCAGTGTGCCCTGGCAGCCAGGAGGGCCAACCGTATCCTGGGATGCATCAAGCACAAAATTGCTAGTAGGTCGAGGGAAGTGATTGTCCCGCTCTACTCTGCGCTGGTGCGGCCTCACCTCGAGTACTGTGTGCAGTTCTAGGCACCACTGTACAAAAAGGATGTGAAGCTGTTGGAGAGTGTCCAGAGAAGGGCTACAAAGATGGTGAAGGGCCTAGAGGGGAAGATATATGAGGAGCAGCTGAGGTCATTTGGCCTGTTCAGCCTGGAAGAGAGAAGGCTGAGGGGAGACCTCATCATGGTCTACAGCTTCCTCATGAAGGGACTGTGGAGGGACAGGTGATGATCTATTCTCTCTAAATGACCAGTGATAGAACCCAAGGGAATGGTGTCAAGCTGTGACAGGGGAGGTTCAGGCTGGACATCAGGAAGAGGTTCTTCACTGAGAGGGTTGTCACGCACTGGAACAGGCTCCCCAGGGACGTAGTCATGGCACCAAGCCTGTTGGAGTTTAAGAAGCATTTGGACTGTGCATTTAGTCACATGATCTGAATTTTTGTGTAGACCCGTGTGGTGCCAGGAGCTGAACTCAATGATCCTTATGGGTCCCTTCCAACTTGGGATATTCTGTGATTCTATGATTCTATAACCTCTTTTAAAGCATATCAAAGCTAGTTAAGGTCTGATTTAATGTAGTTATTGTTACCCAGGGAAAGAGCTTGTGGGGAACACATAATATAGGGCATGGAGGAGTCATTACTTCTGTCTTATTTGGAAGGAACAATATAGACAATACTGAAGTGTTAAATATGATGAATTTCATCCCACTTTCAATCTTCGTATATGGAATAATTACAGCACAGAAAAATGCAAGCAATCTTTCTTAAACAAATGCATGGGTAATCATGTAATTGAAAACTATACACAATGCATAGTACAGAGCTGAGGTTATATTAGAATTTCATATTTTTTATGCAATCTATTCTGCAACCTGATAAATTTTATTTTTATATAGAAGTCTCTGTGTGGATTTTTTCTCTAACACATTTGTAAGAAGACTGTGAAATAGCATCTTATTTTATTTTTTAATCCTCCCCAATTCATGAAACACAAAACTCTTTAGAGATTTTTGCTGCAATTTCTTTCTGTCCTTCCTGTTTTTAATATGACACAAAGTTGTCATTTAGTTCTTTTATTTTTTTTTTTCTTGAAAAACAAACAACCTAACAAACAAACACCTTTTCCTGTCTATATAGCAGCAGATACACATTTGCTGAGGTCTGAAATTCTATTGACTTTTTTAGTGCAGCTGGAACCATTAAGAAAATGCTGTGAAGGAAAACAAATCTGATTATGTTACTTGTTCTTTAGGTAATGTTTCTGCTGTACAGAGCTAACTGTTTCAATACAAGGTTTTTTTTTGTTGCTGTTTTTGTTGTTAATGGTATCAAAATAATGGCCACTGTAATCTTGTGTCTTCTGCTATTCAGTGATAATGTAGGAGTTACAACAAAACCAAACAAATCAAATTCCAGAAAAATTAAGTGAAATTCTAAGCTTTCATTGACTACCACACTAAAAATTATCTAGAATAATAGGAATCTAAGTCTTATTAACTAGGAGAGATGGGAGACATCTAATTTTTGGCTAATGACTGCTTTGGAATAATTGAATGAATTTATTTGTAGGAGTTGCATACAATGTATGAAGGATTAAATTCTGGAAGGGGAAATTAAAAAAAAATACTTGAAGAAGTTCTAAAATTTTTAAAATCTATACCAAATAAGTAAATAAATAAAATACAGTTTATTGATGCAAATTCTTACCCCAAAATGTATTTCTTTTTCTTAAAAATTTGTATCATTATATCCAACATAAGTTTGTGATAATGTTTACAAGTTCATAAAACAATACTTGAATCCAAGTTTCCTCACAAAACAGGAAAAGAGTACATTCTTATTAATCAGTGAGATCACAGCTTCTTCTATTTCTTGTCTCTCTTTTAATCCTCCCTTATGCTTTAAACCTAAAGTTTTCCAGAAGATGTACATGTAACAGATGTTAAAATCACTTACTATTAATTTATTTTTCTTTTAATGTCATGAATAAACTCTGAGTCCCTTGACTGTTTACTACAATTGTTTACTGTCTGTTTACTGCAGTAAATTGTTTACTACAACTGTTTACTATCTGTCCCTGAGGACAAGATTTGAGCATTTAATAAAAACCCTGTACCAAGACACTTGTGAAGTCTTTCGAGATCTTGCATATATTTTGAAAATTTTGGACTCCTGCAAGCAAGGGTAATGGCTAGTGTGCCTGCTTACCTGCCTGTCCTGGGATTTTTGAATTTGTCAGATTATCTCCAGCTAAGGCAAAGCAATCTACTACAAATCCAAAATTTTCTATCCCTTGGCAGGTAATTCTTGCAGGGAAGTCAGAATCTTTACTATCAGATTAATAATCAATAATCTGAAAAACAATAAATGGAATGGGTATTATTATTATTATTTATTCTGGGAAATGACAGAAGATTAATACGTCCTCAGTCCTACACTTGTACAACCTCATACAGAAGAGACATAACTCTGTGAAAGAAATATAACCTTTCTTAGAGATATACAAATAATCTTCACTTAGCATACTGTTTCATACATTTGCATAAACTAAAGCAGAAACTCTCCTATTTTAAAGATGTATTGTATTTTAAAGTGGAAGCTAATCACATGTGTAGAAGAGTTGCCTGCAATGTTTTCTTCAGGTTTGCAAATATTTACATCAAGAAGAAATGTGGCTGACAATCAGTTATAAAAGCACTATGTTCTACTTTGTGATTTGTTTTTGTTACTAAAATAAGTATACAAAAAAATTACCTTACCTCAATTATTGTTTCATTAACCAGATAAATTTTCTAAAGAAAAAGTTGTCCAGAACAGTAGAAGAAACTATTGTTAATATATATTTTCTGCTTTTCTGTCTCATTTCTGAAAATGAGAATTCCAAAATATGTTTGTCTTCTTTTACCTTTTGAACTCAGAAAATAAAATTACCTAGTTATGCATGTGGACAATTAGTGCAAACACATTTTTTACATGTAAAATTGTCAGATTTTAATTTCATTTTAGCACCATTATGAGAAGGGGGTTCCAGAGAATAAACCTGTATTTTTTCTGGTTGTCTATTAACTATGAAGAGCATTTTCATGTATATTTACGTATATATTTTTGCACATATATACGCCCAAACATAAACGCAAACACACATTGGCAGTATCTAGTAAGTAAGAATTAAAGGGCATTTAATTGTGTGTATATATTTCTCTCCAATTAAATTCAACAGGCTTTTTAAAATACAGATACATAAGGAGATGATTGCTTTTCTCTGATATCTCTTCTAGTGTAGGTGATCCACAGACAGGTTCTAAGACAATAGTCTTTTTCGTCAATAATCTTTTCAATAGTCTGTCAATAATCTTTTTCTTCCACCTTTATTTGAAATGCCTACATGCCTCGTTTGATCTTTCTTCAGCTGCCAAATGAGAGCTTCTTGGTACATCTACAAAGGTAGCTAGAGAGTCTTGGACATAGTTGTGAGCCAGGGATTTAACACTTGTACACTAAGTGAGAATCAAGATAAAGCTAACCCACCAGTCTTGGGATAAATACAGAAAATATAATTCTGCTTTCCTATTGCTCTCCTGAGACAGTAATGAACTGTTGACTTGAGCTGATTGTAAAACTATAATAGGTCTCCTGGGATAGGAAACCAAGAGCTTTAGAGATCTATTGAAAGGTCTGCATAAATACGAAATATCACATATCACAGAAAGAATGACTATTAAATCCTGTATTAATCGAGTCTGAGCTGGAACTTTCCAGAAGATTGAACATGTTCTGTGTGAAACTGGGAGGTCATGTTATAATGTGCTGTGTGATTTATGAAAAAATTACATGGTGTCAAAAGGTCTACCATGTGACAGATGGAACAATTACATATAAAATGGAAAAAACAAAAACAAAACAAAAAAAAAACAACTGGGCTTCAGCTGAAACAGCAGTTGATGATTTTTTGCTGTCATTAGAATCTTCAGAATGGATGGCTAAAATGCAAGCACTGGTAAACTGCATACATACCAGACCTGACTGCATTACATATATACGATATATATTGTCTTATTGGAAGTAGATTTAACACGAATTACAAGTACGTCTAAGAAAACCTGCAACTTCAGAATGAGATTTTTGACCATATTCAATCATATCATATCATATCATATCATATCATATCATATCATATCATATCATATCATATCATATCATATCATATCATATCATATCTTTGTTTCTCACACAACTTAATTGAAGATACAGGTTTTGTGTGTACAGGAGTTTCATCTCCTGCTTCTCACATTCAACTGATTAGCACTCTCTTTACTAATCCTTTACTTTAATCAACAAAATAAAAATGTTTTTTACTGTAATTTCAATTGGTTTATTTCAATTTTCAGTTAGCATATATAACAACAGTGGTTCTAGATTATTTCTATAGAAAATTTGTATGCTGGCTGTATCAAGAAGACACAAGCAAACCAGTGAACAGAACATAAACCAAACCTATGTATACTAACATGTCTTAAGTACTTTAACAAGCATTAAGCACATTCTTTCTTATTTACAATTATGGATTGAGATTTACTTGGAACCTTGAATTTTGAGGGCTATAAGGGCTAGAAGAGTAAAAGGAAGTCATAAAATTATTAACTTAGCTAAATATAAAGTCCACTTCCCACCACCCCAAGTAATATGATTAGACAGCTTGTAAGACCAAAGGACACTACATTTTTTGTTCAACGTTATTAACTTTATGGATAAAAGAAAAATAAATAATACCTATGTTAATAAAACTTAATTCCTAAAAATTCTTAAAAATTTAATACTGGAATACCTGAAGATATTTAGCAATAAAATGTAAGTTTTTCTAAAATAAATAATTTTAAATGAGTCTTTTATATCCGTACAAAAGGCCTGAGCTTATCCTGAGTTCATTCAAATCAGCAAAACATACCCTTTGCCTTTACACAGGGAAGGCACAGTGTCAAATGACCAACCATTATACAGAATTGTAAAACAGAATTTAAATAACTTTATTTACATTTAATATTATAAATACAGAGTTTGAAGGTTTTTAATATCGCATCATGGCATCAATGTATCTGTGACATATTCACACTTCATACACAAACTCAAAGTCAAGTATATTGTTCCTTTTCAGTCCATCTTGAAAACACAGTTCCTAATAAAGACAAATCAAAAAACATATGGTTAAAGTGGTGGCATAACATTATCTATTGAGTAACCATATTTCATTTCTAAACTAACGTACAAATTGTGCTTGTTCATAATTCAGTCTGTTATTTAACCTTTTACATTACAGAAGGTTACTTGCTACAGGAGTAAGCACAACATAATGAGACATGGGTTGCAAACATAGCTTAGTGTCATTTTTTAAAGTCAGAAAACAGATATATTGCCCAAGGAGAGGCGCAGGGAAAACTATCATGCTTATTTTATCTTCGTCCCATAAATGCAGACATGTGGACATGGCAGGGGGGGTGCTATATGCTTATATGCGTGTATACACCTCAAAGGTTTGTTGTGAAAGAACATTAAATAAAAATTAAAATTTATTCTTTACCAAATTTTTAAATGAATAAATGCAAGTTCTTTTCCATGGTAAGTAACTATTTTCAGTTATTTTCTCATTTAATTTAAGAGTATGGTATTAGGTATAATATAAACCAGGACTACTTTTTGACAAATTTCATGTCTGGGATTAACTCAACTCTGTGTTTTTCCTGTGTTTTCAGTTTGCTTTTTTGAATATCTTTTTTGTTCATTTGGGAAGAAAAATTAAAATTTAAGGAGTTCTATATGGTTTGTCTTAGTCCATTCAAGTTGTGTAAGACTCAATGCCAATTTTACTTGAATTGCGTCTGTTTAAAATTCAGGTTGTGGCTAATTGTTAATGAATCTTCATGAGCATGAATAACATGTGGCCATTGAAGACAGTGACTGAAGCCATTATTTCTTCAAAGTGACAGAAATCAATTGCATTTCTTATGTAGAAACCATACTTAGTGATTTTTTTAATATATATTTTTTTGGTTTATATTATTCTTTTTTAATAGCACATTAATTTTGTGTTTTTTTTGCAGCAATCACTTTTAACTGAAGTAACTGCATTGTCACAGAATATAATACATTTTTTCAAATATTTTCAATTTGTTCTTCTTGACATTTTATGTTTATGTGCAGTTTGCATCCTTTTTGTTTTTCAATTTCAAATGTAACAGATTTTGACATTTTTGTTACATTTTTCTTTTTTTTTAACTAGCATTTTTCTAATTATTTTTATTTTTGAGAACCTGCTGTTTTTGAATTCTCTTTTTTTCCCTTTATTCTCCTCCTCAATATGAACCCAGGAGCCAACACAAAGAAAAGCGCAGATGATATAACCAGTAATGATCGTGGTGAAGATGAAGGTATTTTTTGTTTTTTTTCAAAACTCAACCCTGATGCATGAACATAAACTTTTTTTTTATTATTTTTTATTTTAATAATATTAATTATTATTGTTATTGTTATTACTGTTATTTCAACATGATTTTTAGTCACTTACTTGCAGAAGCACACTTCAGTGTTCTTCTTTATTTTCTTCTTTAAAAATTACTTTGTTTTTCTTTTTAAAATCCAATTTAACATATGATTGTAATTCCCCTGTAAAATAAGTGTAAAGGTTATTCCTAGATGTGTGTGAAGTGAGTAATAAATATTATTTAAAAATATGTGCTGTCATTGTCCCCCTCCACCATTCTTTCTTAGGTGAGAAAATGGAATTTGAAAACATGCATGTGTTCTTTTCTCTCTTACACATTTTGTAAATTCATGTGCTTGAAAATCATGAAAAGATCTCACATGTATCCTTTCTTTCATTTCCATCATTTCTCCCGTGCACATACTGTACATTGGATGCTGTTGCATCATGGTTCATCTTTGATATTTTATTTTATTTTATTTTATTTTATTTTATTTTATTTTATTTTATTTTATTTTATTTTATTTTAATTCTCACAGGATGTGATTTACTTATTTGTAGGACATAAAAGTAAAAGAAGCTTCCCCCCCCCCCCCCCCCCATAATCAGCTAGCCTCTGAGGTACATTCATTCCAACTATGAGCAGATTCCCACTGAAATCAACTATAATCTTTGACGTCTTTCAGTCTTGGATTGGATTCCCTGAAAGGAAATGTTAGAGTTCATAATGAAGTACCCTCCAAAAAAGTTTTACAAGGAAATACTTTTTTCTTGCCTTGGCACAGCAAAGGCAGGATACACTAAAATAGAAAGAAGTCAAGAAATCTTCCTCTATTCTCACCCTTCCTTTTCATTAAAGTTACACTGTCATTTTATTTCACTCTTTGTACTTACCCAATTAAGAAAAAATATTTTCAAATTAAATGAGCAGATAGCAGCCTTGGGAAGTTTATTGTTCTGGATTCGGAGTAATCCTTCTATTATTCCTCTCCTGCTTGGCCATTCCAAAGTGCCTTTATATTTTTCTTCAATTTGACATCAGTTCAAATACATTTGGAACGTTTACCCTCTTGGTTCCCCTTAGAACCACACATATTGTGTTGAGGTTATTTTTTAATCTCCTTTTTTTCTTGGCAGTTCAGCTCAATTCTAGCTATTCTATCTATATATAAAATACCATAATAAAAATCTCTGGTCTTCAATTCACACCTGTTACCCTCTACTGTACAATCTTCATTGCTGAATTACATTCTTTCTTATAATATAAAAATGCTCTGCAGAACAGAGCAAAGTTACTCCATTATTCTCTGACTTTCTTCCTATTTCTTTTCAATATATGCTTTTTTATAAATGACAGTATCATTATTTGCTATAACAATTTCTGCAGCTAATTTTTAAGATAAAGATAAATAGCAAGTGAAAATAAAGTGAAAATGAAAATAAGTGAAATAAGTGAAAATAAAATTGAATAAAATAGAAGGCTTTCAAAGCTACATTCCTTACATCTGTGTGTTTAGCTCAGCTTTTTCTTCCTCCACTTCGTTTTTTCACTGCTCAACCTATACCTATCCTACCCAGAAGGGAATTGAGTTTTTGTTTGTTTGTTTGTTTAATCCTGACTGAATGACCAGAGACACTGATTTCCCTAACGTGTTGTACTATATGACTGAAAGAAGTGCCACTACTCCACATGCAGATATGCTAAATTATTTGTAAAGGTGTACAGTTAATTCTAACAGCTGCTTGATGAAATGCCTTCTGTTTTTTAAGGGACCTTAGACCCTGTTTCCACAGTTTCTGTAGAGCACAAGTTCTTAATTTAGTTAGTCTGATCTCTGGAATCAGGAGCCTACATTTTTTATTATTAGAGGAAGAGATATGAATATAGTCCTAAATACACTCCAAATCATTGGTTAGTGCATCTTTATGACTCACTCTGAAGTATAAAAATATTGCTATCAATTTCATTTAACTTATTTTAGAGAGATCCATCGGTTTATCTGTATCACAGTAATAAATAGGTTTTCTGAGTGTACAAAAGATTAGCTATATAATTCAGGGTCATAAATTTAATAATTTTCTTTAATGCTTAGCTGCTACAATGTGGTAAACCACGACATAGAAGACAGTGATTGATTTACATACAACAAAAAAAATAAATCTGGGCTATAAACTCAGTTAAATTCTCTGTGTTTTTTAACTCCTGGGCTATTTAAAAAGAATGAATAGTTTGCCATGTTTACTTTCATTAGAAAAATTTGATTTTTTGATATTATCTGATACTGAACTATTGGAAATATAATTTCAACAAATGTATCTCAGTGAGGAATAGGAAAGTATGGATCATTTTTGTAATTTTGTCATTATTTATGTATCAGTATTTCTAAATTGGAACATATTTGACTTGGAATACTTTAAAAAATTACAAGATTATTCCGCCTTTTTTTTTTTTTTCTGTTTAAGCGTTTAAGCATTTACATTTGAATTAATTTCTTGTAATATTAAAGACTTCTAAGGGCATTCTGAAAATATTTAATAGAAAATAGTATTTGAAGTAACAAAGAGAAATATTCAAAATATAAACATTAGGCTTATAGGAACTGTGTAAGGTAGCTGTTTTAAGTGGTGATAGTGACATGGAAAACATGAGAAACAGCTAAGAATAGTTTTAGCAGTTTTATAAATTGCTA